>NC_025997.2:130701341-130941341 GCF_000442705.2 Elaeis guineensis | reverse complement strand
GTTAGATTGCCCTGGTTAAAGTTTGTTGAGCAGCAATATCATTTTTTTTTTCTTTTTTGGGTACATTGAAAAGGAGTCAGAAACATACAGAATCATAGGGAGAGCTAAGAGAAGACAGCAGAAACACAGAGGCATTGGGGGTGCTTCAACTGTGACGAGTAAAGCCAACTCAATCTGCAAGACTCTGGGAAAGTTGAGAGGGAAGTGGATCGCAAGGAAAGGCAGCAGTCTCCCAAGGACAACCAGTCGGGGTACATAAATTAGATTACCGATGGTTGCATGTGTTCCTTGCATAATTTTTTATGCACCCAACCAGCAAAGAACTCGTAAAATGTGATCGGTGGAGGATTTCTGTCACGACTCCACAAGTCTACAAAAAAATTTGTGATTGACTTAGCATTTACGATTTCATGCACCCAATTCTTACACCTCATCCCGCTAATCCATTGTACTCTCTTCCCTCTAAATCTATCAGATTTTGATATTGACATTGGCTGTTCACGAATGATGAAATAATTATTATAACTTTTCTTGGTTACAACGAAGACATATTCCTTTATACATGCATCCTTCTATTCTTGAAATCTAAAATTATATTGTTCAAATAAATAATAATAATAAAATGGTACCACATGACAAGCACAACACCGTGCAGAAAACTTATGAACCTCCCAAGTACCTAAAACATCTGATCATCCCATAAATGGCAACGGAGGGATCGCATTCGAATGTGAGAGAAGTTGACTTTTTACATGCAACCTTTAGGGGTGTTTTTTGGGGGCACCACAAATAACCAGCAAAAACCATCAGAGATAGATTTTGCAAAATGCTCAGCATAAAATTCTGGCAGACGCCATACGAATGCAACCGAATTTCAAGGTTTCTTCGATATTTTGGGAAGAAAAGCATGCTGAAACGAAGGCATGTTGAGTTTCAGGTACCGAAGCTGCGGTCTCCAGCATCTCCCAACCCCGGGACAATGAACCTGAAAACGCATAGATAGTAAGATGTTAAGGCAAGACAAATTACATACATTGTGTGTAGGTGCGAGCATCAAACATGCTTCTCTATATTTGAAGCTTATTCCTCACGCTGTGTGTGCAAGCATATGTCCATGTGCTTTGTCATGCGTATAAACTTATCAGATATAATACCCTTTCTCATTCACCACTGGATCTATTATTCCTGCATATACACGAAGCCTGAAAACAAAACCAGCATCCAGTTTGATAAACTAGTCCAGAATAGTGTGTCGAGCAGATAAAGTTATATTTGCCTTACCCTGGGAATTTTTTGCTGAGCTTCTGCAATGCTGGAGGGGCAGCAACAGCAGATATCTACAGTGGCAAATGGTGACTTGTATAAAGCAATGAGATTCAGAGGATAAAATATGTTGAAGTGGTCCGAAAGGATGTTTTAGTGCACTTACAACTTTTATCTGCTTGCTGTCGACTCCACGATCCTTCAGCAAGTCAATAGCTGCAACTATGGTGCCACCTGCAATTCGGCAAAACATTGAAGTTAGCATTAGGTCACTAAACAAGATCTGTGCACCCAATCCCAGGAATTAGTCCTTGGTGAACCAATGTATGGATAGGCTAGTTGGATCCAAATGCAGAATAAACTAATTTAGACTCTGCATTGCCTAATGCTCTCACTGCCCCATGTTAGTAAATATTATCCTTCTCTAATTGCCATGTTGACAGAAAAATAACTTACACATAAGCTATTCAATATCTGGGCCCAACTAGCAGTGCCCAATCTTTAAAGTGGTGCAAGCAAAAATTTTCTCATTTTATATTCGATACCCTTTTTCAAAGGCTAAATCTATTATTATTAAAAGAAAATAATAGGCTCCAAATCCAGGCCCATTAGATCAAAAGGACTTGCTTATAACGATAATGATCATGATCATCTTGATGAACAACCATACAGATCCAAAAAATGAATATGTTCAAGAATGCATAAATAAGATACCACCAAAATTTTTTTATCACTCAACCAAAGAGACTGTCATAGTCTTAAATTTTGTCCTTTTACATTTATTTCTTTGAAAAGTTCGAACTTATAAATTTAAAACATTGACTTGTTCAGACCCAAAAGCAAGCTATATTTGTTTTTGAGGAGCTGAAATAGTTGATGTATTGCCAGCCTATCTAAAAATCACAAAACAATGAAATGAAGTATCCAAACAAAATGTTCATGACATGTAATTTTCTAATTATGAGTGGCGATTGCTTCTGGTAAAAAATATGATGATTCTGCAAATAAAATTCCATCCAGAAAATTGCTTTTTTAATATAATATCTATTACTTAAATCAAGCCAGGCATATTTTGTATACTTCACTGATCTATTAGCAAAAAATTTTCAAAAGAAAAAGGGAAATAAACAAACTGCTCTTTTCTGGTTTGACAAAGCTGGCCATGAATGGGGATTGGATTTTAAATTACAGCAAAAGGTCATGGAGGCTTAACCAACTGATCCCAAATGGCTAGCACAGGTCTTGTTATTCATGGTTATCATTCTTTTTCCACAGATCTGCCTGAATTTACATGTTCAGCTATTAGCCTATAGATGCTAATCAATAGGTCTATAGATAGCGGTAGTTTAACTAAATAAAAATAATGTTCAGGATTCAACTTCCTGATTACATGCCCTAACAACACACAACCTCAGAGACAAATGTCATTAGCAACTATTGAAACTAACAAGAAAATTATAGTAAATTGGTTTTAGTTGATGAGCGAAACATAACTTCGAAAAGGTTCCAGACAATTACCAAAAAAAAGGTTCAGAACATGTGCTATATTGAGAGCAAAGGGAACAAATTATACATATAGAGTGTGATGCCACTAACTAAAGCATATTAGTTTAGATAGAAGCAAAACAATCTAAATGCATGTTTCCAAGTGGATCTCAGTATCAGAAACAAGAAAAGATACTGCCGAGCTAGAATCAAAATGTAATGGTTCTAATGGAAATTGCCATGATTAAAATATTTCAACCAGAATATGTAGAAAGCATGTACAATCAGTAAGAAAAAATTACCAGTCGCAAGCATAGGGTCCACAACAAGTACCCGAGATCCCTCTGGAAACTTATCAGGTAACCTGCAGTAAAGAATGAATGAATATAAGTAGACTAGCTGAATCCAGTTCATAATCTAGTAATAATATATACAATAATTATTTGCAAAACAGCTCAATTGCCAAATGTGTCTGGAGATCATATTAGCATGATACTACTATGCTACACTACATGAAGGAAAACTGAAAAAGAATAAATAAATAAGACAAGCATGATGAGAAAACTCAGCAGTCTCTTTCAGGCAATCTCACATTTTTTTACGATAGAAGAGCAGATTACTAAGTCTACTTAACAATGGATAATATATATAGATATGTAGATATATAAATATAAATATTATGCACACACACACATTTTGTGCTCATTTCCCAGTATCTGCTTGGTTATTCCCATCATCTGGTCATCAAGTAACCAAAGGATGATAGATACATACATACATATATAGAGATAGACACATCTCAGGTCGACTGGTTGGAGCCAAATCTGGTCAAATTCCCCATTGTCCAATCCGCACGAATCTCCATGCAATAAACCAAAAGGTTAATGGTCACTTTTCCATCCGTTTGGATTTGATTTTTTTTTTAAAAAAAAAAAGCATGCCATTAATGTAGATGGGATGGAAGCCCACACACCATTAACGAAGATTGCATGGAAGTCCACATGTGCCAAGGGTTGGGGTTCAAGTTTGTGTCTATTCTGAAGCATTTCTGTTTATCTTACAAAATTTGTATCTATTCTGAAGCGTTTCTATTTATCTTGCAAAATTTCTGTTTATTTTGAAGCATTTCTGTTTATTCTATTTTTGTTTATTCTGACTTATTTATGTTTATTCTAAAAAGGTTTATGTTTATTCCATCCAAAGTTTGTGTTTATCCTCCATTAATATGGATGGGACAGGTCACTTTATGTCTACCCCTCAATAAACAACAACAATGGAGGATAGACACAAACTTCGGATGGAATGTGTACACTCAAGTTACTAGGTGTTCAAGCCTTGAACTTTCCAAGCATCACCACTAGAACAAGACAACATATATAAACATTTTGAAACTTTGAAATATACAAGAAAAGGCAAGAAAAATATGCTCTTACTTGTTCAGATATACAGATGGCTGTAGCGTTTCCTCATCCCTATGCATGCCTTCATTTTCAAAAAGAAGAAATCATTACATGATCATGAAAAAGAGGTTTCAAATTTTAGATTGTATACTATTTTCATCCATAACCATCAACCTGACTATCAGCCAATGCTCAGTAGCTTTTTTATTTCAAACAATACAGCATGTAACATCTTTCTTTCAGACTAATTGAACAAAAACAACACCAAGACTGGCATTTTGAATGAGTCCAAGTCCAAATCCAGTTTGCTTCAATCCTAAAACCTGATATCATCAATCAAAAAGGATTCCTAGATAGCAAGTATAGAAGTTTATCATGATCAATATGCATATGCCAAAATTGTATTACAGAACATCAATCTAGAGAACAATAAGTGTCTTTTAACAACAAATACATGAAGCCATCATAATATTAAAGCCGGAACAAATACAAATGAAGGACTTCTCCTTACCCAGGTGGTAAGTTATTGTGGCTGGCAAAACTGATGGAGCATGCTCCGCTAGCGCAAGACCAGCTCTCAAGATAGGAATGATCTGTTAATTTAAACAAAGCATGTATAAGCAAATGCAAAATAAATGAACTACGAATGACAAGGAATAACTCCAAAGTAAGGAACAAGCCAACCATATTCTTATTTCTAATAAATTATCTAAAACCTGAGATACAAGTTCAAAATAAATTTAAAAAAAAAAAAACAGACCACCACGGGCTCACGTGGATCGATAAATTCAACAACAGCAGGACCAACTGGTGACTGGATCTCTCCCGTGATTGTAGGCTGCAAGGAGAAAAAGTCAATTGTCAAAGTCTGAACATAAAGGCATTGTTAGAAAGGATAGGAGATGGAAGGCCAAGGACCTATAATATGCTATTTCCTACAATAGATGCTTGCAAACAGTAAGACCCCTTCGACCCAAAATAAGTTTGGGTTCAGGATGTGCGATGCAAGATCTTTTTTTACAAAACATCAAATCAGATGTATCTTTAGCAAGAAAGTCTGGCCATGAGGGCTGTTGATGTGATGGCCAGTCTCCTCTTGCAAAGTGGCAAAGACATTGCTCCTTTAAAAAAAAAAAAAGATTTTTCCATGATAGGTTATGATGGCATGCAAAAGCTAAAATATTGACGCAAAACCTGGTTCAGCATTTAGAACTGTCACATACTTGATACTTCAAATGATAAGTACATGCCATGTGCTTGAAGTATAGTCATCATGCAAAGTATGAAATGAGTGCAACCAGAAGGTCTTTGAGAAACATACTCACCAACCAATCTCTTGAAGCTTCATATGTGAGTAACCTCCCAAGTTCTGCCATGGCACTCTCTATGACAAGTTGACACAATTAAAAAATATATTAGAAATAAATATTATATGTATTTTTTAGGATGCCTACCACATGAAATTACCCAGATGAACACTGCAGTCCCTTTGGTTCTAAATGGTTTGTGCGATATATCATGCAGTTTACATCACCATGCAGCAAAATTCAAGAAAAACTCTTTATGCATCAGCTTGCATGCAGAAATCAGTAATGCATTACCCAAAGCAAAATTAGCAGCAGGGATAACAGATAAAAGATAGACAAAAAATGTTAAAAGAATTAATGACGGAGTTGAGGATTATTGCAGTCCATTCTTCCCATAAATAATGGTTTTGATATACCATATGCTAATATGCGTTGGCATTTGTAATGTCTCACTGGGAGTAATTCATATAAATACAGTTAGACACCCACAACTTGCAATATATTTATTACTGTGTAGAAACAGAGAATCACATCTATCAAGAAACTCTAACGAATGTTTTGCATGCATCCAACGCGACCAGATAACTCACTTGTAGGTTTCCAAATGAGAAACTTTGAATCCGAATAGATGTATATTATACATGAAAGAAACAACTTTTAACCCTTCATTGGAGCCAGGATTCTGTATGGTTAATCCAGACATATTTTTGTACAATTATCTAGCAATTTCGCTTTCATTATCAGCTCCAGAAGAATAAAACAACGAGACCACGGCGCCGAAAACTACTCACTGAAGATGGCACACGGGGTCTGCTCGTTTCTGAGAACAGAGATCCAGTGCTTGATCAATGGATGTGGTGGAACCATCACCTACATCCCAATTCGACCAGAAAACAATAAGAAAAGAAACAAAAGGAACCAACCAAACGGTATCAGAAGCGCGACACCTACCAGCATCCTCTCATCCGCGACGGCATTCTCCCCCATCGCCATGCGGGATCCCGCGATCAAGCAGCTCGAGCGACGCCTCCCAATCGAAATCTAGGGTTTCGATGATAAGACAGAGAGGGAAGAAGAGGATACTACGGTTTTAGAGAGAGAGAGAGAGAGAGAGAGGGTTTTACAAAGGAGACGTTATCTTCGGAAGAGCTAGGGTTTTAGAAAGAGAGCGGAGGCGGAGACGATACCTTTGGGAAGGGTTTTATAAACGAGGGAACGGAGAGGATGGCGGGACTTCGTGCGTATCGGCGGAAATGTAACGGCGAAAAATCCGGTGGCGTATCGGGTGGGCGCGGTAGCGGAGTCCGAGTGGTGGAGGCCATGAATAAAGGTTTCGGCGACTCGGGCGAGGGGAAGGAGAAAAAGACCAGGGAGACGAGTGGATTGGCCGGCAGTGGGCGTGGTAAGTGGGGTTGCAAATCTATCCGGAGAGTAGCGGAGCCAGGTATTGAACTTCCGCAACTGAAGCAGGTGGGGCGTAACGGATAATAATAAGGTCAAGGAGCCGCATTTTAGCTACAGTTCGCGATGTGCTATCAAACCCCCTCATGATTGGTGTTGCTTGGGAAGGCAAAGGCACGTGCAAGGTCGCTCAATGACATTAGTAGCAGGCTTGCGCAATATTTTTTTTTTTAAAAAATGGACGACTGCGATCTCTGATGATGTGGTCGAATCCCAACCATTGATTTAGAGAGATGAACAATCTAATATCACTCTTAAAATAATCCTTAAAATATTTCATCTATATTTAAAGCAACCATAACGTGATGGACGAGGGAGGGTAGATCATCTCCAGAAAATAAAGGTTTTTTTTTTCTAATTCTTCTTTCATATATGTTTCCGTCAAAGCATATTGTTCTTCTTCTCCTTACCCAGTGCGTTTGGTTTGTCAGCAAGAGAGAGTATTTCTTTCCAAATAATTATTTCATCAGTTATTTATGCCTTTTTCTAGCTAGAAATTTTGGGCTAATTATATGATAAGGATTTTTTGCACATAATATAAACAAAAAAATGGTAACAAGAGCTCTATGCCAAGAATAACTTTATGACAAATGAACTTGTTGGAGTAATTAGACTTTTAAAATATAGTTCTTTTGCTTAATTTGGAAAAGTTTTTTTGAAATAGTTCTTTTAGGTAATTTTGATTGAAGTAACTATATTTTTTTTCTTAAGTTTGTTTTTATTATAAATTCGAGTTTCGAAATCTAGAAGTATTTTACTTGGATTCTTTCTACTTTGTCTTAATCTTGAAAATACTATCTATGCATAATATATAAAATATTTCGATGCATTTTACATAATATATAAAATATATAAAATATCTATGCATTTTTTCTAACTGAAAATTGACATATTAGAAGATTTTTGAAAAAGTTAGTTGCTAAATCATTAATCTATAGAAAGTAAAATTGCAAAGAATATAGGATATACACTAATTATAAAATCACAAAAATCAGTAATATAACAAAATTAAGAATTAGGATCAAATAATGAAATTTTCTTATAAAGAAGATTTTAAGAATTAATAAAAAAAACAGCCGACCTATTTATGAGTTTTTAAAATAACCATTACTAAAATTTCAGAACTTGAGGAATTTTAATTAGGAGTTTTTCCTCAAAAAAAACTTTGAGCATTAAGCTAATTTTAAGAATTATATTTTCACATTTTAATTCTAATTTTGGAATACACTAAAATTCTTTCCTAATATTTTTTTCAAATTTGGTCTTGGTGCTTCTTAATTAGATACTTATCATATAAGTCTTTTTTTTTTGTCATAAAACAAAACAAAAAGCTAATCTAATTAGAAAATATTTTTTTAAAATTTAATTGGTTCTAACATTTAAAGGAAAGGAAATATTTATTTTAAAACATAAATTCTTAAGCTAAATCGTTGATCTATTTATGAATTAAAATAAACCAAAACTCAATCCTTAAATTAAGTCGTACTCTTACCATTCATAACTTTAAGGGATATTTGATATGGGGTGATCTATTGAAGATCAAAGATGATATAGATAGAGATGATGATTGATGAGATTATCATATATGATTGCAACATAGTGATCCTATATGACAGTGATTTCAAATCATCCTCTGATCTAGTAACGAGATATTTATTTTCGAGATTGAAAATTCAAGATCATCACCAGACAGTGATCTTGGATTGAAATATAAAGATAAAAATAGCTTTTAGTCCAGCAAAAAAAAGATATATCTATATATCATTAATATACTATATCAATATTATAAATATGATATTATATTATATTTGATATTATATATTATATTTATAATATATATTATATTATAATATATTATTAATCATATTATTATCATATCATGGCTCAATGATAATCTTAAATTAAATAAAAATATTTTATTATACTTTATATTTATATAATAAAATATTTAATATATTACTTCTATTTGAATTATTTTTTAATCAAAATAAATATTTGCTTTAATAAATAATATATTATAAATATAAATATTAATATTAATTTTAAAATAATAATTTATAAAATCTTATAGGATTAATAATTTATAAGATCAATAAATATATTTTTATAAAATCTATTAATTATTAATATATTAATAAATTATAATAAATTATATATTATTAATAAATATATTTTTTATGAAATATTTTATGAATAATTTAGATATTATATAACCAAGGTTCACGAATTATCGTAAAATATTAAATAAGTTACTCGTAGGTATCCAAGAATCTTTAAATACTGGATCATAATCTATCAAATATAGTAATATTAGATCATAGGTGATTAGATTATTATTAAATTTGAGTTATGGACGGTTTTAGATCATCTGAGTGATCCACTTGGATCATCAAACGCTTATCTTATTTTTAAAATTCCAACATCCGGAACGTTCTACGAATCTCACAGCACGGCGACCCCATATTAGGTCCGGCAGTCGTGCTCAACCTTGCTGTACCCAGTACAGTTGAGTGGGATCGGAGTCTGGAAGCATTGGTCGGTGAGGGGATCTCGAGGCTAGGGCTTTCTTTTGCGAACGAGAGAAAAAAGAGATACATAAAAAAAATAAAAAAAAATCAAAAGAGAGGCTGGAAAGTCCTCCGATTTGGCTCGCAAATGGTGATTTATAGACGACGGTGATTCCGGCTTTTTTCTGCTCAGATTTCTCCGCCATGGAAGAAGGTTACACCAGCCTCCCTACCAGTCACTTGCTCGGCTCCGTTCCAGTATGCATCTTCCTCTCTTTCCCCCTTATTTTCCCTCGTTTGTTCTCGATGTCCCTTGGCTAATTTTTTTTTCTTTTCAAGAAGACGCGAATTCTTCTAATCACATGATGGTCCGATCGTTTCTTCGCTTTCCTGTTCCAAGGAAACTTCGTCTTTATCTTTTTGCCGGTTGATCTTTTCCCTTTACCTACGAATGTTCTTTTCGTAGGGATTTGATCGCCTTCAATGATATTTTCTCAGATATCGGAATCAGAAATCATTCTTGCTGATCCCTATTTGTTCCTAACGAAGTAGTTTCAGTGACATGAACTGGTGTTTTTTCATATGCCTGCATCACTATCGCTTGAATTTGGATTTCTTCATTTTTTTTTTTTTTAAACTGCTGTAACTTGTGTGCAGGCTGCGGTTGCTGAAGAAAGCACAAAAGGCGCTGCCAGTGAATGTAAGAACAAAGATTTTTTGCTGTTTAATTTTAGCTAGGAAAATCTAAACAACAATTTCTGTGATGCTTTAAAAAAAAAAAAAAAAAATTGACTGGTCATGTATGCAGCCTCATCTGCCAATTTGCAAATCTTTCCACCTGCTAATGGAGGCTATCAAGCCCCGGGGAGTCCATATGGTATGTATGCTTTTAAGGCAATTCTTGTTCGAATATTATATTTAATGATCGGATTAGGCCGGGAATTTTGGAACTGTTGTGATGAAATGTGCAGATCATTAATTAATGATCTCATTTCCTGTTATTATTTGTATTAATGATCAGTTTGATGGATAATAATCACATGGATTATTTTGTATAACTGCCTAAGGCCTGATTAATATGGTGCCTCATGTCGGTTTAAAATTTGCATCATGACCGATTGAATCCTGGAGTTGTGTATGCTCTTGAAACCTAATTTCTCTATCTCCCTTGACGTGTCATACTTAGAACTTTTTGAAATTAACCTTTTCTTCAAAATGATGCCTAATCCTAATTTTAAAAATTATATTGTTGAAAATACATAATCTGATATATATGATGTCTCAAGAGGTGAGTTTGCAGTCTTTGTGCCTGGAACTCGAGGTTATGCATTTAGTCCTATACTGATAAAAATTGGAAAAAGCGGGGATGAAGGGTACCTGGATGAGGCTCCTATTACAAGAAGGTGTCCAAATAATGCATCTACCATGAGAGAGGGCAGATAGGTGAGAAGAAAATTTGGTTGACGTCAACCATCAAGTTTCTGATAATCAGAACTTAAGTTGCTGCACTTGTCAAAGCAATAAATGAACTTGTCGCTTGGATTGCATTCTTCATTTCTGCTTTGTCCCGAGATTTTTTTTCCATTTTTGGAAAGTATTGTTGACGTGAACTATAATGTCTTTTGTGAAATATACTTCTACACCAAGGGCATATAAAAGCAGGTAATTTCTGCAGCTATATTTGCATGCCATTTTGTCATCCATGCATTTTCAGTCTTGTAATGTATTTAGGTATGGTATCGATGTATTTTAGGCTGCTGTCCAAATATATTGCATTGCAGACTTTGCAGTATTAGTTGTAATTTGAAAGAAGGCCTTATTTTTTTTTGTACCTGCCCATATGTAGTTGCTGCTACTTTCTTTGCTAGCTAATCTTGTTTATGTACAACATTTTTCTATGGATGCAGGTGGAGATGATCAAGCTGCAAACAGTTGGAGAGGAGTATGTAGTATTTCATCATACACCCCATATTTCAACGTTGATACTGATATTGTGGTGGGTAGATTTATTAGTTCAGTGTATCCCATGAATGATTTTACAGGGAAGATCGATGTCAATCCTGATCTGTGAGTTATTCTTCTCTGTAATTTTTACCAGCTTATATATGATTTGCAATTTCCGTTTGATGTTTTTACTTTTAGGCAGATATATATATATATATATATATATATATATATATATATATATATAATACTCCCCTTCTACAAATGTGGACTTTTCATAATATATATATATATATATATATATATATATAATACTCCCCTTCTACTAATGTGGACTTTTCATAATATAAATTAAAATAAAAGCCTACATTTACAAGACTCTTTTTTGTATTTGGGCAGTTAGATTTCATTTGTGCTTACACTCAAATTGCTTTATGCTTAAAATCACGATATCTATGTATCCTATGAAATATAATAACGAAAGCATGAATCTTTTCTTTATTATCATATCCTTATGTGCTTGAGATCATATTATGTCCTATCAAAACTATGTTTCAAGATATTGCGAGGTTTGATCATACATGTTTGGTGCTTATGTTTTAAGTTCTGTTTTGCTAATATTCCTTTCACGCATCTTTGCTGATCTGGGTTGATAAAATTGGCTTAAATTCTCCCTGATTTATGGTTTCCCCTCTCAAGCTGACCTGTTATGGACATTTCCAAAAACCTTTTTATACCAGCTTACTAAATAAGAGTAATGAGCATTGCAAGCTGGCTGCTGCGACCTTTTTCCCCATGTATTGTGTTGGACAGACTGCATGATTAGTTGCAGAATTTAGATATCTATTCTCTGACAAGCAAATGAAAATTAGATTATTTACTCTATCACATTTGAGGCAGTTGTATTTGTTCCATAATCTCATTCTGTCTGTTTTCTTACAAGTATATGAAGTTTGCTCTCATAAATCTATATATACTAAGAAATTAATAGAAGTAACAATACCTGCTTACGTGTTAAATGCCACTGCATCATTATTTTCTCTCGTACACTGTATGCATGTTGATCTCTGGGCTATCTTGGCTCAAATTCTTGCTGATCTGTTATTTTCATCCTGAAAGTAAACCTTGAATGTGCTCTTGTAATATGTAATTATCTTGTGGAAGTTTTTTTATGACTTTTCTTTAAAGGTCTGTAAATAGGAAGGTTATAATGACATTACTGCTGCATAAGCATTGATGAAGCTTTTGAAAAATTTGGGCTCATTTTTTCATGCAATGATTTAATTAATCTGTGGGTGTATATGTCACTTGTCTGCTTCTTAAATTTGCAGACAAGATTATCTTATTGAAAAATGTTAACTGTTTCTTCTTTATAGAGTTGCTTGGCTGTTGAGAATCCATGTGTGCTCAGCCCCTTCCTAAAAGATGTCTTTGCATTGCTTTGAGAAGTGCAGAATTCACAGAAGTAGAGGAGGAGGGGGGGGGGACTGTCTACTTTAGTCTAGTCTACTGGCATCTTAAATGATTAAGAGTCTTTTATTTCACTTCATGCTACTCCACCTGTGCTTAGCTACTTGTGATCCCCTACAACTAGCATATGGCTACACTTTCTCCTAGATCATTGTTTTGCATTTTTTAATCATTGAAGTCATCTTTTTTCCCCTTGGTGCTCCAATCAGCAATTCTATATATGGAGTTTTGGTTGATGAGTTGATCTATCCTTTCTGGCACTCATTTAATAGAAGAAAAATGTTTACTCTCCCCTCTTCATGAAAGATTATGTGTGGCTTACATGATTAAACATTTGGACATTTATAGGTATGGCCCCATTTGGATCTCCACTACATTGGTATTCATGCTTGCTGCCCTTGGAAACTGTGCAACATATCTTATGCGCAAAAGAAATGAACCAGATACTATGTGGACCTTTGATGTCACTTATGTAAATTGGGCAGCATGTATCATATATGGTTACGCACTTGCTGTGCCAGTTGCATTTTACTTCTTGCTTCGGTACTTTGGATGTAATGCAAGTCTCATACGTCTTTGGTGTATGTGGGGTTACTCACTGTTCATCTTTGTACCAAGTTCTGTAAGTTTCTTGCTATGTCTCTTTATTTCTCTAATTGATCCTTACTATTCAATCAAGTGATTACTTTTGCTTGCGGACTCATCATCCACTTAAATTACATAATTGTTGAGTTATTTAAATGAATGATCACTTCCTGTTTTTCCAAAATCTGTCATAAAAAATCATGTGGATTTAGAGGAAAAAAGGATTTTTAAAGGGATTTGCAGATTGACGTTAGAATTAGATGGTATAAAAAAGAATAATTCTTTCCAAGAAATCTTTGGAGAGTTGTCACTCATAAAGCTAATTTTGTGTTCAGGCGCAGTGCCTGCTTTGCTGAAACATTTTGTAGAGTAAAAATTCATAAAATAATTATGAAAATTATATAAAATAATTGTTCGATAATTTCATTCAATATATTTGTTTTACTTCTCTGTCCCTTATCTGGCTGAAGATGTGTCAAATTTTTTTCTTTCTTGATAACTGGATGAACCTCACTCTCTTTTTCTCTTAGGAACTAAACTTGAAATAAAATTTCTCACAATGTGTTCCAAGGGATACTTCAGGACATCACTGGTTGTATAGGGTTCTTATCAGTTTTGACCGAATAAAATATCATTAACTTGTGTCGATTATTGCAGAAATGATATAATGCTGAGACAAGACTTTATGATTCTATAAGAGAAGTGATAAAACACAATTTAGAAATGTGAGGATTTTTGAGCATCAATTTCGCTGCATGACTGCATTTGCTATGTGATTGATGTGAAGATTTAGGGTCAACTAGAGCTTGTACATTTGGGTATTAATTGCTTGGAAGGGATTTGTGTCATTGGAGATGTAGGCGTTAAGAGAGTTATACTAACTGTACCACTGTTAGGGCATGGGCGAAGGACCATTTGCAAGCCTATAATAGTTCTAGTCAGAGAGTTGGTTTCAAATTTATTCGTTGTGCATATAGGCAGATGTATCAGGACCCTGTTGATGTTGGTCATAAAAGCTTGGATTGTGAAAGTTAACGATTTTGTTAGGTTGCCAACCAGGTAAACACAAGGCTTTTAGATGATGAGATGAAGTGCTTGATCTGATTTATGCAGATTTGAGCTCCATCTTCATGATTAAGGGCATGTTTTGTGTTGCTTTTGTTTTTCTGTTTTTGTTTTCAATTTAAAGAAGAAAAAATGCAGTAGACTGTAACCCATTCATTTTTGCAATTTGTTTGGTGAAAATCATCAGAGAATTTGGAATGAAAAATTTGTTGCTTTTAGAAACGGAAGAAATCAGAAACAAGAAATAGCAGAAGTGTGGTGCCGATGCTGTCTTCCACATCAATCTCCGCATGGGATTTCACTAATTTATAGATAAACAAAAACACAAAAACAGCAATGGTGCCACAGGCCCTAAGTTATTATTTTCATGTATGTATTGACTTTTGATAATTAAGCTCCATCATACAGTGTGTTTTGCAGATACAACATCAAATTAAAAGACAAGGATAGGTTAAAATTCTCATATGCAATTATAAAGGAATGCATAGGAGGGTAAGAAAAGCTAAACAATTGGCAGGACAAACGGAGGGTTTTTGTGTGTGTTTGTATTGCACTTACATGGTAGCATTAATATTCACAGTGTTGCCCATACACGTTGATGATTGGTAGATGCTCCAATGTAATGTTTTTTCCTGTTAAATATGGTTAGAAGGGAGAGATGGATAATCAATTAGAATCAGGGAGGAGTTTAAGAAGTGGAACAATGCATCTAGGTGGTTGTTTGATTGCCATGTCTTTGAATAATATTAAGGCTGTAACAAGGTCAGCAACACCATATATTCTTTGGACTGTTGGGTGACAAAGTGCACTGAAGCGCATAAAAAGAATGTCAAAGTTATGGGAATGTTGAATTGTATTTGTATGGAAATGCAAGGGATAATGAGAAAATAGTACTTAACAGAAGAGCAAGGGTTAATATCAATTGATGATAAAATATGTGAGAACTTTGGTGTGACCAAAACATCCAACAAAGATTTGAAAAGCTTGGGTAAGAAGAGAGAATCACATTTGCATGCATGGGTTGGAAAGAGAAGAAAATGAGAAAAATCTTTTAAAGGATTTGGAAGGTTTTAAAGTTAATGGAGGTGCAGCCCTGAGAGTGAACGTGATTGATTTATAAAAGTCGGTTTCAAATAGTTGGGCCGTTCTGTTTTGCTTTATCTCATTTGCATTTTTCATAAATTTTTGATTAGCTATATTCCAAGAGAGAATTCCAGGTGTACATGACGTTGGTGAGGATTCTTTTAGTACTATATCTATAAATAATGGTGCATCTAAGTCAACAACAGAACGCAAAAGCTTTTAATAGGTTGACACTTCTACTTGGCAAATAAGCAAAATTTAACCTTTTTTCCACTTTAAATAGGTCACAACTAATAATTGCTCCCTAGTGGGTTCTTCACTTCAAGAGCATGCCTCCACCCGAACTTACTTTTATTGAAGAAGATAAATCTCACACTGGTGAACTTCCTTTTCATTTGTCAGTTATTAATCTTGCGCTTCCTAAAAGCAGGAGACCAGGCTGTTCATGATGACATTTGGCACCTGGTGCTCCATATGTGAATTATAGGTCTGATGGATTAAGATTGACTCCAAATCCATGGACGGTAGTTAGTTGGAAGTATTTTTCTCCTACTTCCATTATACTGTACTGCCATAGCTATATATCATGTTCAAGCATATGCTTGACTAACAAAAATGGAGGAATTGGGAAATAATTATGCTTGTTTTGCAGAGCAACTGCATTCTAATGATGCATACAACCTGTTGTCCTATAAAAATTTTTTCCAACATAGGAAAGTGATCGTTTCTCATCAACTAATTATGGGTTGGTTTAACTGATCTTTCAGTTGTTGTTGATAGCTCCTGTTGAGATTTTCCGATGGATCATCATAATTCTTGCTGGTGCTGCATCATCTTGGTTCGTTGCGCTAAACTTAAAGTCTTACATAGAGGGGAGTGATCTGATGGTTTTAATTGTTAGCGCCTTGTTGTTGCAATTTGTGCTTGCACTTTTCATCAAAATTTTCTTCTTTGTGTGAGGTATGTTCAGGGGGTATCTTGCCATGCAGCATATTTGATAGCAGATGTACAGGCAAGCTCCAAATTCTCATGATATATGTAATGTAGGTTGAATTATGTGATCATTTACTCCTGTATGAAATACCAGAAAGAGTTCCATGCTGCTGCTGAATTTATGTAAACATGTTTTAGGTAGGTTCAATGATGATTAAAGGCCATTTTATTCGCAAGATTTAATTAAGGCTGCTTGTTTTTGGCATCGTTACTCCCTATCCGCTACCTTGTATATTCTCTATAGTGTTATTCAAGTACATACATCATTTGTTCCAGATAAGTTGACCTCTAGATAGCATTTTCTGATATAAAAAACAATAAATTCTGGAATACCTCAAACTGTTGCAGTATCTTCTTGCCATCAATCTTGCTACTGATCTTCATCAAGGGCATTGCAAAATATTTGCATAATCATACTGTTCACCCCATGTCTTGGAGACTGCTGGAGGCCAAGTGCAGAAATTTTAATGAAATCTTTTAGATTCATCATTAGTATCCAAAACTGGAGAATACTAATTGTTTGATATGATCTAATTTGCACAAATGTTCTTCATGATCTATTTGGAATCTTATCTGAGAAATACTTTTAATAAAATGTACAATTTTACTCAGAACCAGAACATCTGAGATTCATTGATTGCTAAATATTTTTGCAACTTGCTACAGATGAATTTGAAGGCAGTGCTCTTTATTTCATTCTAAATGCCGGGTACTATTTTATGGAAATGGGGTTCCAAATTCTGACTTTACATACTAAACCTAATGGACCAGAATAGATGACGAAAACACCGTAAATTGATGTATGGAGTTGCAGTGAAATGTTTTGACAGACTTGATACTTTTGACTTAAACTGCTTGTTGGATGATGATTTTTTGGCTCCAAACGAACTCGGATCTACAATGTATATCATGCTATTGGAATTGTGGCGGAGAGGATTCCTTTGCTTTTTCTTTGAATGCCTTTTGGGTCACTTTATGTTTTTCCCCTGTTTTTGAAGGTAACCTTTTGTTTTTATGGGTGAGGCTTGAAAAACGAATTTTCTGCCTTTACAGCTAATATCAATGAGATTGGATGATATTAAAATGTCAGGCTTGTACACCTGGTTTAGGTGGATTTATTGTTAAGGATGGCAATTTTACCTAATCCTTGTATATTTGATCTGATCTAAAATGAGATGGATTTTATTTGGTTCGATTAGATATATTTTATATAAAAAAAAAATTTGAAATGAATTCGGATAAAATATAGATAATAATATATCTCATCTCAAATTTTATTTTATATAATATTAATTTAAATTTTTTTAAATTATAATTATTTTATAATAATTATATTATGAGTTTATCCAATCCAATCTGATTCATGTTTTTGCTTGGTCTAACTCAAGATGGATATAGGGTGATTATAGGTACGAAGTTTTAAATTACAGAATGAATATTAATATTGGCCAATGACATCATCTAAAACGGATATGAATATTGACCGATGACATCACCTATAGGCTTGTACACCGCATATCATAATTTACCTCAGAAGTGCACAATAATTCTAAGGCCTAGCCATACTGATCTTATAGGACCAATTGAGAAGGTTTTCAATGAATATTTTTTTGAAGAAGTCTAACCGAGCATTTGTCATCGCCCGGCAACTTGAAGAAAAGCATGGAAGTTTCTTGACCTCGTCTGCAAGATCTTGAAATGCAAACTCGCAGCTTGGCAAACGTACAGAGCACGCCGATATTGGCCTCGAAAGACGGTGGAGTCTGTTTGGGTGGTGGATAGATTCGCGCCGATTCCGCAGCGTTTTGTGGATCCGAGTGGAGGAAAGTGGATCAGGTCTCGACTTGTCTCACGTTCCCAGTTCTAACCGAGTCTATCAGCCACCCCGAGCCTCCGATAGGACGCGAATTTGGATAATTGAGTCAGGTCTTCGAATTTCCAATGAACGACTCGAGAAAAAACACTCGTCGCTGGCGCCCAGGCAATCATAAAATGAAAGCCAAAAAAACTTCAGCATAACCTTCCACGGTGCACGTTGAGTCCGGTGGCATAAAGCTAATACAAATCGTATTTGATAAGTCGGGATGCGGATAAGACCGCTCATTCAGGCATTGTGATTATCAGATCTTAATCCAAATCTGATTCAAATATTGTCCAACAATGACCCGCTAGTGGTAAGCAGATGGATTGTTACGGTATCAATTGCTGGAACTTGCATGCGCCAATTTAATCTAATAATGACTGAATCCAACTCAATTAATGCATATCTAAAATGATATCCCGTCCAAACCCAGCCATCCAATCCCGAAGGTACCATGAAGCTCCCCAAAAACCTATGTTTTTAAAACAAATCAAATAAATTAAGGTCTTTTTGGGTGTGGGCAGATGTAAAGGTTCTCACAGAATATAAATAATTATGCCGGCACCCAAACTACCGTACACTCAAGCTTTCATTACTAGTAAGGTGCAAATGAGTTTAATTGCCCATGAGCTACTCGAGTTCAAATTTGATTCGACTCGCTTATATCAAATTTAAATCGAAATTGAGTAGTTCAAATAATTTTTCGAGTTAAGCTTGAACTCGAATAGCAAGATATTCGATTCAAAAATTGACGAATCTAATCGAATTTATATGTATTTTTAATATTATTTTTTATTTATAATATATATATATTAATACATATATTATTGTAGGCTGAAATTCAATTTTAAAATCAAATTCGAATTCGAATATGGCTTGATTAATATTAGAATCGAATCGATGTCAAGTTTTGCTATTTTTTATTGAGTCGAGTTCGATCTTGAATTTAGAATATTAAAATTCGATCGATTTCAAATAAAATTTTAAACTCGAATATTTTGAATTGAGTCAAATTTGAGCTTTCAGTTAGTTAATTCAGCCCGGCTCGATAACACTTCTTGTTGCAAGTCATTGAGAATTCTTTGACAACTTACAAACCTTAAAATTAATTCACAAAAGTACACAAGACCAACAAGACAGACAAACACCAAACTTGCTACCATACTTCTCGAGTATCCATGAACTTGCTTGTCTGCATTGTGATTCTGAAATCAACTCACAGGGAATAAAACCCAACCTCCACTTTTCCACTCACAGGAGGCACTCGCCAGAATAGTAAAGCTAGAAATGCCGGGCCATGTTTGGAAGGTGCTGAGTGAGGCTTGGTTCGGGTCGTGGCCATGCAAGACCAGAGAAACAACAAAAAAGGGCCATAGGAAATGAATGACACGGCTATTATATGCTTCTATTATATGCTTCTTCAAATAGTCTTGTCAGACAAGTTACACAAAAAAAAAAAAAAAAAAAAAAAAAGAGCCTTGTCGAACAATGGTTCTTTCAGATTATGCTTCACCGCAGCAACTGATAATCCTCTTAGCAAGTATGCATGAACATTGTGGAACTGAATTGATAGTATGAGCTGCATCCTTAGAATTTAGATAGAATATTATCAGTGTCAATTTATTAGCTAAGGCATCCACAATTTCTTTTGTGCCATAAGAACAGTTTCTTATGTGGACAAGTATGCAGGGATCCTCCGGCCGAAAGATCTTTGCGGACCATCTGCACGCTACGAGCTGCCACCTTAAAATTCCAAATACCAGCTTGGATGTCAAAAATTTTAGTAATCAGCTGATTGTGCTCCTCCTAGGTCATATTCTTCCAGAACGGACGTTTTTGTGAAGGGTGTAATATAATCTTCAAGCTGCTACCTGCACCAGAACCATAAATCCAATATCACTTCCATGTAATTTGCAACAGGCTGCAAGCTCTCGAAAACTAGTGCATTTCTGGATAGCTGAAGCAATTACAGAGTTTAGGGAAATTTTCACTTGTGGTTTCCTGGTTGGAAATCATAGAAATTCTACTGTTATAGCACCCGCTCCTACAAACAGTGTTTGTCACACTGAAAATTTGAAGAAAGCCAACCTCCTCATGTAATAATTTCTACATATTCTGTTCACTTACTGAGATTCGGACGTTTCAAATATTAATTGATGCAAAAAGTTGCATAAACATGAATTTTGATGGAGTTACCTACTTTAGATTGCGTTTGGTAGCTGGCAATCTATCTAGATTACTAATAATTAATGTGATAATCTGTATTACTGTATTTAGTATGCTTTTTAGGTGGTAATACAGATTATCTTGACAATCTAAATTGCCTTCCATAAGACAATCTGGATTATCTTGGGGATGAATGGCTATCTAGATTATCATTTTTTTGGCAATGTTGCAATAAAAATTTTAGACAAAATTATTTCTCAAAAAAAATCACACAAAACCAATTGCCCAACTCTCCCCTCCGCCTCCCTCTACGCGCGCCCCCGGCCCGCGACTCCTTCATCTTTCTTTGCCTCCACACGGCTCCTCCGCCCTTATCCCTCACCGCCGCCCTACCCCCCCGGCCAAAACCCCCCCAGTGCCCGCGGTTCCCCACACCCCTTGACTCGTCACTTCTCCACGCCACCACCACACCCACATCACTCGCGTTACTTCTCATCAAGAAAATAAAAAAAAAAAAGCACCAAGACAAAATTATTGAAAATATTTTGAGAATTTAATTTCATATTACCGATAATCTAATTGTTATATCCAACATGTCAATCAAAATTTTCAATAATTTTACTGCAACATTACCTGTGTGTACCAAACACAGTAATGTTGATTACTGACAATTTAATGGAGGCAATCTATCTTGTAAGCAATTCACATTACCTTCCAAGATTGTCTAACGATGCAGCAAACGCAACCTTAAAGTTACCACATTATTTCATCAGTCACTTGGATGAGATCAGCAATCAGGTGACAGAAGTCAGCGATACTGCAATCTTAATAAGGAAAGATCAAACATGATGCAACCATTAACATACGTTCTGTATCATCCCCAACATTTTTCAAAGGGATGTATAAGCTTAGTCAATAGCCATATATACAACTCAATATAATATTGTATTATTTGCATTATATAGCCATTACAAAAGAACTGCAGTGAGATTTCATAGAGACATTAAACAGGTCAGTGATGCTCATCTATCAGCAGCCAGATGAAAAATCATAGACATATCCACCTGTTACTTCTTCATTCACTTCTGTCTCTACTTAATCCCTGCATTCATGTTCACTCTTCTTAGATTTCTTGCTCAGTCTTTTTTTTTTCTTAATTAAACCCTGCTATTCATAATAATTCTTCTGAATTTATCTCTCCTTGTCAGTTCTCTTTTTGTAAATCAAAAGGATCAAACATTAAGCGTAGAAAGTCAAAAACTGAACAGCATAACTATCTCAGCCTTGGACTGTAAGCAATAAAAAGGGGGAAAAAAAAAAAGGTGTAGCCGGATCAATACATCCTTCCCAAAGTCAGCAGAAATTGATAGTGACAGCAGGGTAAGTCTTATAAAGGTCATCTCCTGTAATATTATTGAAATCTGACAAACTAACAATATTCCTATATAGCATCTCATTTCAAAAAAAGAAACCCCAACCAGTTATGGTCTCTACTTATTGATGTCCTGCATACCTGCAGAAGTTCTCAAGCACTGACATAATGACCTATAGGCAAGCAGGTTACTGTGTAGGACTGTAGTGATTGGTTGCAACAAAAGAGCACCAATGATGAAGGGGGGCTGTGGTGGTGTGGAACAGCTAAAGTGAAAAATGATGCCAGCAGTCGACAATGACATGGAAAGTGGTGGCAGCAATTGGTTGGTTATGTAGGATCATTTAAACAACCAGCAAAGATAACTTGAGGAAAAACAGTTATACCAATCACCAGATGCAAAACATCAATATTGAATAAGAAAGAAATTTGATTAGAGTTTTGAGGGAATGTACACGAAAATCACGGTGGGCCATAAAGATGATAGAAAATTAAATGATAGGGACAATGAAAGACAACAGGGTGAAGGACTAGTGCCCACCACCTTAAAACTATGAAATTAGAATTTGTCAAAATCTACAGAGATCTTATTCAAGATTATCTGTGATGAGCAAATCAAGTTTATTTGCAACAATCCACAGCAATACATAAGTTATTACAAGAGAAAGGAAAAGATTTGTACTTCAATTCTCAACATAGTATGAAATAACCTCAATCTTGGCTTCTTTAGTTCTTCAATATTTAGGATTTTGCAAAGATAACCTTGACCTCAGCTTCATATGAGGAGACTGACTTCAATGATACAATAAAACCATGGTCGAAAAACAAATTGATCCTACAAATACTTAAAGCAACAAAAATATTAAATCATTGATGCTCCAGCAAACTAGTTCAATCCAAGTTCACTGAAACCTAACAAAAGTATGATGTTCCCACAAGCTGACACCAAGAACATGCTGGTATCTGACAAGTGCTGATTACAGCCAACAATAGAAGTTTAGTCCAATATCAGGCACTTTTTCTTCATCCAGGCTGTTTTTAGTTCTTCAAAAACTGCTTTCAAATGGTAGAACCTGCCCTTTAGTCGTGACGATTACAGAAGATCATTGATTTAGCTGCTTCCGCACTATCCCAGGTGCACACTACATCATACAATGCATGGGACGCGATTTTTTTAAAATAATTTTTAATTTTATTTATTTTTTTAATATCTATTTTATATATATTTTAAAAATATCTCCTAAATCTTGCATATCAAAAGGGGTATATTTTTTTCTTCAAACTGATTTTGTAGCATATAATACACTTTATGTAAGATATGCCCACAATGTATATATTTATTTATGATACTTAGAAAAATTAATAGTGTCCATGTGAAACAATGACATTACATATAATTAAGAACCAATAACATTGAATAAATAACAAAATAAGTATAGTGCACATATAATGGAAGAAAAAAATTATATGAAGTGATTTTAGAAAATCATTATTAATAATCATACTTATACAAACCATACCAACAATAAGACAATGAAGTTATTTATTATACTATAAAATATAAAAAGATAATTACAATAACAATCAATAATAAATAAAAAATAATATAAGTTAAATTTAGAAAATATCCTAAAGAAGAAAATGAGTTATGTAAGCTCAAAATCCTCATCCTCTAATAAGGATTAAATTTTATTACCAAAAGTAAAGAAATAACAAAAACATCTATGAATATAAATCTAATCAATCATACTAACTACAAAGAATACTCTTAAATGGGATAGATCATTTTTACATTAATTAATAATATATTTACTTTCTTTTGATTTTTATATATAAAACCCAACACAAAACTCAAGCCATCCTCCAAGCTTCTCTGCTTAGCCGCTCCAAGCCCTTGATCCCATCCCATTAAAACTCGATGGAAATTTTATACCATTTACTCTTTTATATATATAAATACCCAACACAAAACCCAAGCCTCCCACCCGAATGAAAGCGTTGAGATGGAAAAAACAGAGGGAAAATTGGGGGGAAAACATGGGATAAATACCCAACACAAAACTGAAGCCATCCTCCACACTTCTCTGCTCAGCTGCTCCAAGCCTTCCATCAGTGCGTCCCGGAGCTCATCCGAAATGGAAAAAACAAAGCATAAAGGAAACATAGGAAAAATCAACAAAAACAAAGGAAAGATTGAATAAAATTAAAGGGTAAGCTTTTTCCATCATCTAAACTTCCCTATTCAACTGCTCCAAGCCTCCCACCCGATTGACACTCCTGAGAATGGAAAAAAATAAAAGATAAGACCTTTTCCCCCATAAATTGATTTTTTTTTTTTTGGCTTCTTTTCTTTTCATTTCTTTCTCTTTTTCCGAGATCTATGGGAAGGAGAGAACTTGAGGGAGATTAAAGGGGTTTCTTAGGTTCTGGTTGGGGTTTTGTCTCAAGCATATGGGATTGTGCGAGTTGTGGTGGTGTGAGTTGGTGGCTCGAGGTTTTGAGAGCTTCATCTTGATTTTTTTTTTTTTGGCTTCTTTTTCTTTTCACTTCTTTCTCTTTTTGGTGATCCATGGGAAGGAGAGCATTTGAGGGATATCGGAGGGGTTTCTTAGGTTCTGGCTGTGGTTTTGTCTCAAGCATATGGGATTGTGCGAGTTGTGGTGGTGTAAGTTGGTCCCTCAAGGTTTTAAGAGCTTTATATCGCAACCCCCTCATAGACTCCATCAATTCCCTATCCGCCCATGGCCACCTCTCTGAGGCCTTTGCCGCCTTCTCCCTCCTCCTTGGCCTCCACTCCTTATCCCTATGCCTCCTCATTCGCCCCCTCACCTCCCTTCTCTCTTGCTCCACCGCCCGGAGAGCCCTTCCCTAGGGCTAGCAACTCCATGCCCTCATCCTTTCACTCGGCCTCCCCGACAACCCTCACTTAGTTTTCAAGCTCACATCCTTGTATTCCGCCTTTGACCTCCTCACCGACGCCGGCACCATGGTGGTCCACATGGCTCTCTCTCCCTCTTCCAAAACCCCAAGTCTCAAACGGAGGCTCTGCCAAGCAGAAGCCTCTCTCTCTCTCTCTCTACACACACACACACACACACACATACATGTATGTACATATCTATCTATCTATCTATCTATCTATCTATCTATCTATATATATATATATATATATATATATATAAGATAATGGAGGTGTGTGAAACCAGATTGCATGCTGTTAAGGTCATGGATCAATCGAACAAAAGCCCAAAATGATCACTAGACAAACCGAACCAAAAGCTTCTGATTTAATAGTTCCAAGAATGAGATTGTATCAATATGCAATAAGCCATAAACTGAATATGGTTGTCCCACAATTAAAAGCCTACAAAATTTTGACTATTATCTTCATCAGAAAGGCAAGCAGCATGCTTGTATAGAACAGCTCTCACAGGCATAAGCTTATACCCAGCAAGTAATTATGGAGCTCAGTAGAATTTTGGCCATCATAGGAATACAAGAAATAAGGGAATGACAAAAAGGGACCCATCAGCTTCACTGTAAAATAGAAGTACTTCTATTTTGATACCACCTTCATCTCATACAGCACAACTACAGACAGCATCGCAGATCAGCAGTTGTGCAATTCCATGGTTCAAAATAGGCATATCATAACTTGAATGTTTGTGAATGAGAACCAGGTGTCCAGTCAAGATACCATTACATCATCAACATTTAACTGCAGCTCCGATTAGCAATTCTTAGGTGCATCAGAACTCACATATCAAGATTAGCACACATATTACTGTTCAACAATCTTAAACATCAACGAAAAATGGTTTATGAACTAAGGCAGTAACCAAGATTATTAACATAACTTGCTATAATCAGCAAAAGCACAATAGTGGAGTTACATGTACAACATAAACTCTCTCTCCCTCTGTGTGTGGGTGTGTGTGTGTGTGTGTGTGTGTGTGTGAGAGAGAGAGAGAGAGAGAGAGAGAGAGAGATGACATAATGATATTGGTAATTTAACCACTACCACCAGTTCTCAAAACTTAACTAGCGGCATGCATCTCTTTTTGCATCCAATCTTAAAAATGATAGGCAGTCGATAATGCCTATTAGTTTGAGCAAAATCCACTGGTCACTAAAATTGTATCATATAACAAACATACTCTTCAACAAAAACTGTTTATAAGCAATATATGGGTACAGAATATATATAACTGCAAATGGAATATGTGCCACACCTTGATGGCAAAATTTTCCAGATTTTCACTTCTGAACAAACTGCTTAAAATTCCTCAGCCAATGCAAGTACTCACGGGAATCCTTGTTTATCATGTACTCGTGCAAGAAGTTGGTGGTCATCGGCGAAATGCCTCTTATCTCCAAGTACTTGTGAAAGGCTTTCTGAAGGTTCTCATCCAGGTCACTATGACACAACAAATGGAACTATTTAGCTATACTTACAAGGTAATGATACAAACTATAGCACATAATAATGACAAAGGAAATGGTAATGGAGATCAGAAATGCTAACTTGAAATCAGGGCCTTCATAGGCAATCATCTCCTCATCAGATTCTTTATTTTCGCTCACTGACATGCTATCAATCGTAACTTCATCTGGGTAAGCAGTACAGCAGAACTCCAGACTGGGGCCATCTCCTTTGGAGACATTAACAGTCAACGGGATGCTTGATTGGCTAGGCTTCTCACCACGGCCACCACCTTCATCCTCATCATGGTCATCCTCCATATCATTATTTGGTTCCTCTCCAGTGACAAGGCTGGGCATAGAAACCACAACTTCAATCTTCTCACCCTGATAGCTTCTCTTAAGAGTGATCACATTCATTTCTTTCTCATTTTGAATCTCGAAAGGAAACCCTTCAGGTATTTCCTCTACCTGTTCAAAGTCATAAAATAAGCAAGCACTTAGATCATAATGAGAAGAGAAATACACTTTCCTGTCTCTTTTTATACATAAAGTAGAATTCCATAAAAATATTTGGACCATCAGTAGCTAAAAACCAAACTTTTTTCATATAAATTAGCAGCAAGTAACCCATCCTTAGTATATGGTATGCTCGCAGCCATTAACCAAGTTTCATCCATCAGCGTGTTGGTGAATATTAGACACATAAAAGGTAGAGGTTTTACATGATGACGGTTTTCATTTCAATTTTGGTTCGGGAAATGAAAAAAGAAATTGGAGGGGAAAAAAATAAAAGAATGGCTTGTGAAAGCGTTTTCAATTTCGAAAGATAAATAAATGCAATCCGATATAAAGGTCCATTTCCTTGAACATTTGACCGAACAATAAAAAAAAAAAATCAATCTTTATGTGAAAGCAGCTTTCAAATTTCAATTTTCTCCCAAGATATTGGTTTTAAGAAAAATAAGTTGAAGGTAAAAAAAAAAAAAAAAAGGAAGGGAGAAAATTAGGGCTCACCCGGCCGTGGTCGTCAGAGTCTTCGGCGTACTTGATCTCATCGTCGATGATACGGAGGAGATTGGCGTCGGACGCCGGCTTCTTGGTCGCCGAAGAGAAGAGAGCGAGAGAAGGGAAAGAGAGAGGGGTTCGTTCTCCTATGGTTGACCGACAAACGATCCCCTCGAGGTACATGGGACGGAGGAGGGCGGAATGGTGACCGCCATAGTAGCTTCTTCCAAGAAACCGGATAGCACGAGGGAACACAGCAGACAACGCTCGCCGGAGAGGGATGGAGAAGGCC
Organism: Elaeis guineensis; assembly: GCF_000442705.2. Taxonomy (NCBI): domain Eukaryota; kingdom Viridiplantae; phylum Streptophyta; class Magnoliopsida; order Arecales; family Arecaceae; genus Elaeis; species Elaeis guineensis. The sequence goes on along the minus strand of NC_025997.2, from coordinate 130,913,657 downwards.
ATTGCCGCCGCCGCCGCCCGCCGAAGCCTCCGCCTCCGCCGACGCCTCCTAGAAGAGATAACGAAAGTACGAAACCGAATGCCAGGCGGAGTAGGGGTTTTAAGCAAGAGAGGCCAGTCGCAGCTTAGGGTTAAAGAGGGAAGAAGCGGTAACATGTTCCGGCGAGTTAACATGATACACCTTTCTCACCGTTGGATCAAGTGTCTGAAGAGAGAAGAAATAAGGATAGCTTCGGAAATGGAATAGCTTTTGGCTGCATCGACTTGGGTTCGCCGGTGGGTGGAGCGATGTAGGGACTATGATGCTATCGTTAACAACAGAAGTGGAAAAATAGATGAGATCAGAAGTAAAAATAAACTGAAAAACCTGGAGATGCTATTGTGGTTATTTGTTAAGAACACCACAGGAAAAATGTTCTTGAAGGATCTGATTAAAAAATTTGAAAGTGCAAGAACTGTATGTGCAACAAAGGCAAAGTTCAGGGGCTTAAAAGGAAATTTTCCCATCTGAACATGAAAATATCATCACAAAGTTCATTCAACTACCCCACCTGCATAATTAGATCAATCTGATCACCCCAAGCAAATTAATCACCATGATTTAATTCAACAGCTGCTTCATCAAATTTCATGAGGTAGCTTGTCGAACTAGTACTTATCCGACAATAATTGTCAGAGCTGCTTTGCTTTTCCATCTCCCTCCCAAAATGAAGTGAACAAATATTCATTCCCTCTAACCAAGAAGTCATCATGCAAATAAAAGAGGAACTTGCTATGGAGCATCACCTCCAAGCTTACCAATCTTTCCCACCACAATGAGATATGCTTGTTTACAGTGCTTACATAGACAAAGAAAAGGTATTCTTGTCTTTGTCCAGAAAGCAGATTCACATGCTCAAAGAGCATAAATGCAAGATAAGTGCAGAGATTAACAATATCCTCAGACACAGAGGTTTTATTTGCAAAAGGAACTAGCAGCAAAGATGCAAGAACATAAAAGGTAGATGTATGATCTATTGAGAACAGGCTTAGTCATCTTTTATTAATGGATAAATTCTGGCCAAATGCAGAACTTAATGCCCACTCTTTGACCAATGAATGTGATGCTCAGACTTCACCATCCCAGAGCTCCTCCACACTTTGGTAGATACTTTGAGGTTGCACAAAACAGTCACCCTTCTTTCAGATAATAAAATTTTTTAGATAATAAACTTCCCTTCAGCTAATCTGCTTTTTTTAGAATGATTAAATGCCTCTTTGATCTTTCATCTTGTGCACTTGAAGAACACCTTGTATCAAGCAGTATTAGGAAGAAACAACAAATCAAAAAGCAAATTTATGAAGTATGCTATTCCATTAGTTTTTGTTGCTCCTAGTTGGAAGCTGTTCCCATCCTCAAGTCCCATAATTTCAGTCAGATAAGGTTTCAAACAGAAAAATGTCCACTTGCCTGTTCAATTTCAGAGAACTTGGCAAACAAGTCATCAGAAATAGACCAGTCAAATATGTCCAGATTTTCCTTTAACCTTGCTTCAGTTGTGCTTTTGGGGAGTACACTAAGATCCATTTGAAGCCCCCATCGTAAAGCAACTTGTGCAGGAGTCTTGCCCAATTTCTCAGCAACCATAGTCACAACAGGATTCGCAAGAACATTACTGCCTCCTTTTATGATAGGTGTACCAGGTGACACCTGTAGTGTCACCGTGGGTCTGGAAGTGCAAGTGCAATGTTCATGAAAATATTGTGTCATATAAATGCATCTGGCAAAAAAGCAGTCTTGTACACTAGATGCTGACAGATTGAACATCATCGCACAATTATTTACATAACAAGTTAGGTCCAAATTTTGAATTGATACCTCTTATTCGACTTCAATTTCTAACTCTGCCACAAACTTTTAAACAGCACATAGAAATGATTCTGTTTGCAAAACAAGAGTAAGAAGGAAAGCACCATGGTGACCCAGTAACTACATGACCCAGAAGCATTAGAAGATATCTCGAAAAGTTCAGTTTCTTCGGGCCGTAACCTTTTTATAGTAGAGATCATACAACACAACATATTCGACATCGTTAAGTCTAAAGATGATCCAAAAGGATTACTGAACTTGATGTAGACCATTTTGTCTACTATTGAATAAGATTAAATAGGATTCAGAAGCAAGATCCATCATATCGAGAATCTAAATTGCAAGCTAAATTTTTGAAAGCCATAACTTAAGCATACAATATCCACTTTCAATGATCTTTTTTTTTTAATATAAAAAATAGAAAATTGAGTAGTTTTTCAAGATCTGCACCATGATGACATGCACTTTAGAGGACGATGCTTCGACCAATCAGACACAAACTCCTTTTAAGGCTTAAAACAGGTCGATCAAATCGAAAAGTTTCCTCTTGACCGAACATAGCTTTCAATCTGAAAAGAATCTGATGAAGCGACAGAAGACAAAATTGATGTAGAAGTCAAGATCTACTCGACACATCTATTTTAGGAAAAAAAATCGTAGAACTAGGAAGAGATATCCGACCAGAATTATACAAGATAGATTTTGCTATTATAAATAGAGACCGTATATCTCATTTTTAAATCAATCAATGAAAGAAAAGGAGACTTAAGTTCTATTTTCAAAATTCTTGCATCTTTTTTTTTTTTTTTTTTTTTGTGAGATTTGAATTGAGTGGGTTGAGAAAAATCTTTTTTTTTTTTGGTCGGATTAAAAGAATCTTTAAACCATTATAGAAAACCACTTTTCAAGTCCAATCCACCCATGTTGCTTTCTATTAGGACCTCCCACTAACATGCCTATCTACAATGGAGAATCCATGACAGATAAGACAATGCGCAATCCAGTATTGTTATCATTAGTTGCTTTCCTAGTAAAGGTGATTTGTGAAACATATTTAGTTTGAAAAAAAAAAAAAAATTTCTAGGACATATAGCGAATTCTGAATTGGAAAATGAAGGATGAAACCTTTTCTCAAGCAATAAGAGGTCTTCTTCAGGGCAACTTAGGAAGAAGAAGACATTTGAATAAATTTCTCCAATTTGATAACACCAAGGGAATGGATAGGGGTTAGAGGAGGGTTACGTCTAAGGAATGGCTCTTGGGTATCTCATCCTCTTCTCTAGTCTGATGATGGGACCAGAACAAACCCTATATTTGAGTTGTAACTTATAAAAAGATTTAAAAATAAAACCAATCTTATGCTCTATTTGCGAGTTGTTTCAAAAGCTTTAAAACTCTTTCTTTTTTTAGTCCCACATCAGATATGTGAAAGCAAATCTACTTGCTTGTATAGAAATCCCTTTTCTAAAAAATCCAAGTTGAGCTTTGAGGGAAGTCGGCCGGTGACCGTGTGCACTCAGCTTGATGTTTATGAATATGATGTTTTGAACACAAGAATCACATCCTTAAATGTGAAAGTTTGGGACAAAAACAGATATTATTGCCTTCTTTATTGGTAGAAAAGGGGGACTAGATACACCAGTACATGAGAAGGTGACATGTAAGATGTCTTAAAAATGAAGTCCATAAGATTCCAGAAAGATGCAAAAGCTGGTGCCATCCCATAAGATGCAAAAGGCAATGCATGCTTAAATTTCGCCATCCCAGAGCTCCTCCACAGTTTTGTAAAGGCCTTGAGGGTGAAGAAAAATGTTGCCTTGTAGCAGCCTAGCCTGGAATCACAAACCAAAGATGTCTTTAAAATGGAAGTTATGACAATTATCCTGTTAGAAGGGCTATACATCCTTTTATGGTCATGATAGAGCTAAGCTTTCCGTCATGCTCAAATCAATGCAGTGCATGTGTGTAAAATAATAAATAAAGAAACTTTATAGAAGATTGTGCATGTTGAAGTGTTAATGCAGTAAACAGAGTATATCAAACTATAGTTATATTCTTGTAATCAGTATGCTTCTCTTTTGAGAAAATTTAAGAACCTAGTTATGAAAAAATCAGCAATCAACTTGCAGACCAGAAATCAATAAAATGTGCAAAGAGAATATAGTTTGACATCATTTGATCGACTGTCAAAATGCTGGTTGTTGGCTATATTACGATGTTATATTGCTAAAATTATGCAAATTTGCGACAACAGCCTTTTATCTTTTTTTAAAGGATTATACATCTTCTGCACTTTTGGATTCATAAAAACCAATATCAAGTGGTAATAAGAACTAACAACAAATCAAGAAGGAAAAAAAATTACAAAATGCACTGCTCTATGTAATTTTTTTTAAATTACTTCTGGTTTCAAATTGTGCATATCAGCTGGATATCAAAACTCAAAGAATATAATTTTAGCATCATGGGACTTTAAACAGAAAATGGATACTTGCCTGTTCAATATCAGAGAACTTGGCAAACAAGTCCTCAGGAATAGACCAGTCAAATATGTCAAAATTTTGTTTTATCCTTGACTCTTTTGTGCTCTTGGGAAGCACGCTCTGACCCATCTGAAGCCCCCATCGTAAAGCAACTTGCGCAGGAGTCTTGCCCAATTTCTCAGCAACCATAGTCACAATAGGATTCGTAAGAACATTACTGCCTCCTTTTATAAGAGGTGTACCAGGTGAACCCAGAGGGGAATATGCCTGAGAATTTAACAGACAAACAAATATTGAATTATGAAATTACTGGTTAGCATATAAAAAGAGCAATAATAAGTATTGATAAGTTGCATAACTTACAGAGAGGTGAACATTCTTTGACTCACATAACTTGCGAAGCTTAGCTTGTTGCCAAACAGGATGGCATTCCACCTGGTTGACAGCCAGTGGCACACGTGCAATAGCGAGCAAATCCTCCAACTTCTTGGTAGAAAAATTACTCACGCCGATGGCACGAGCTTTACCCGAATCATATAATTTCTCCATTGCTGCCCATGTAGCAGGTATGTTGGTTAGGACAGAGTCTGCAGAGCTAGTGCCATCCCCTCTCTTGACCCGAAGTGGCCAATGGATCTTCAATACATTCACAGAATGGTAAATTAGAAAGTAATAACTTGCAGTCGTAATATTATACTATGAACTCAAACTTCGGATTCTCTGTGAATGATGCAGAAGATTATGGCTTATGCACCCAATAAAAGTATGCCCCTGAAAATGCTAATGCAGTTTTAGAGGCAAAGTTATGTCATATAGATGCATATCTCATAAAGCAGAAGCCATCCAAGCTTGGTACTAACAATCCAGTTGTTATATGAGCACTATTGTGAAACAGTTTACATAAGCTTTATTGATGGTTGATATCACCAACCTTTTGAATTGTCTTTTCCACTGGCTCTTATACACCATATACCAAGTGATTTCTTTTCCAAACATGAAGAAAGTAGGTCCTCTAGGGGCATGCAAGATTTCGACTTACAAACAAAGGTTATCTACAAACAAAGGTTCTCTTTATAACTAAAAAAAGTTTGATCGAGGATTGAGAGTGTGGTAACTAGATGAGTTTAGCTATTTTTTCCAGCCAATGATAACATTAAAGTCATGAGACAGCTTAGAAGAAGACACCATAAAGCATGCATTAAACTGGGGCACTGAATCAGATATATGAGGCCACCTTTGACATGAAGGGGGGAAACTAAACCATAGATCTTGAGAAACTTACAAGGTAAAGATCTACATAGTCAAGCTGTAACTCTTTCAATGTTAAATCCAACGCTACTGGCACATCTTCTGGTGCATGATCTGCACACCTGCAAAATTGTTTTGCATTTTGTGAAACAGTTGAAAGGTAATAAAGTGATTTGAAAGCAAGGATCAATTTTTTCTAAAACCATGGTAGCATATGCTTCCACCATAAAACTAATCAGAGCCAAGGAGTAAGACCAACCAGAGTTTAGAGGTGATAAACAGTTCTTCACGCTTGACTACACCCTCATCAAATAGCTTCTTCAAAGCCGAACCAACCTACATGTACCACAAAATATATGATGCTTTTCATCCAAAAAAAACACAGTATATATGATCAGATGTTCTTTTTCAGCCCCAGAAGCACCGCCTTTGGTGGATGGAAGAGGTTTACAGAATTGAGAAGAAAGGCGGCAGCACTGAATGTTTCAGAGAAGGGATATACGAGTCAATATAAACATAGCAGGACTAGGTTAAATTAGAAAGCATGTGACCTGGCTTACATATTCCAATAAAAGGATGCGATTAAGAAGATTGAATCAGTCATGGACCTGCAAATGTTTTCACAAATCTCGCATCTGTAAAGTCTTATAAGCAAACAAACGCAAGGAAAAGCTAAGAAAAATAAAAGCAAACTTCTTTGATCAATTATGGTACAAGTCTGACTCTGCTTGAAGAAGTTGAAGCATCAAACAATCTACTGTTTTGATTAGAAAATATAATATATATATATATATTATGTATGTATGTATGTATGTACCACACATGAACTTATATTCATCCTCGAAGGCAAGAAAACTCAATTCATTTATAATTCTTACAAGAAACCATTGACCATTTGATCATTTCTTCACAAGACTATTGATGCATAATTTGATGGCAAATGCATTTCATGCATACATGATTAATCTCACTTGGCATTTACTACAACAGATCTACAAGGCATGTACGTCTATAGCCCAAACTTGTTTTGTCTATAATTAAGCGAATATCCAAATGTTTTTTGATGCAAATATGCAAATGTTGAGCGATACAGATGCTATAAACGACAAGTAGAAGCATTTCATTTGAATTCATTCTAAATTTTACGCTAGAAATATGTTGTTGCCAGCAACACAATCAGCTGATCAGTTTTGAAAGTTCTTTCATTATGATGCTCATAATATCCCACTAACATCACAAAATCAAAACGCAGATGGTTCAAACAAACGAGACGTTATAGAGAACAAATGGTACTTCCACCATTATTTTCTCAAAAAAAAGGAAACATTAAAAAAATAAAAAAATAAAATAAAAAAGGTTGGTTTCTTTCAAATACCTCCTTCTCGTTGGCGTATACATGAGCGCAATCGATATGTCGGTAACCAGCCTGCATTGATAAATAGATAATGAGAATTTCAGACCTAAGAAGTAAACCACTTCTAGAACAAGAAAATCTCAGATCAAACTATTACATATTAATCAAATAGCAAAAACAAAGTGTATTTCACAATAAATTCAAAAGAGAAACTGCTAGATTTAAATGTTTAATTTCATGATTGCCTTAGAATTGCAATATATTTATGATTTAAGGCAATATTCTCCATATTTTTCTTGTGAGAGAAAAGAATAGGAATTATCTTCCATAGCAGGTTATAATATTAAGAAAAGGCCACTGTGGATACTTCCATTAGTCAAATTTCTTTTCTCCTATATTCTTTCTCATTCTTTCTAACTCTCGATCAAATCCAAAGCTAATATGGCCAATTCACAAAACGAATTCCAGCAGCATCCGGATTGTAAGCATTAGGATCCAAAGAAAATTCTTCCTATTTTTTTCGAAAAAAATAAGACAAATAATGAAGGGTTTTTTTTTTTTTTGATAATAATGAAGGTTATATCAATACGGAAAAGATGGGCATGCACCTTGACAGCAGCAATGACAGCAACTGCAACTTCTCCAGGCGGAGCCTGCCATGTACCCAATCCCACCGAGGGCATCTTTGCTCCAGTATTCAGAGTGAAAAACGTAGCCATGGCTTCTAGAACTTCAACGAAGAAAGCGTGATGTGGGAGGCGGTAGGAGAACTGCAGGTTATAAAGCAGAAGGCAAGCACGACTCAGATACATGGCATGTTTTCGTGGATGAGTTGGCAGTTGGCACCAGGGTGTACGGCTTTGTAGTTAATCGGCAATTCGGCATGTTTCTAATATGAACTATTAAGTGTACCGGATTCAATTTTGGGTGGAACGAATCCATCTACTAATCGCAGACAATCAAAATTAGAGTTGGAATGAAAATTAAGATGAGTTAGGATCGAAATAGTTAAATTTTTAAATATATAATTTATTATTAAAATTAAAATTAAAATAAAAAATCGAATACATAGAGAAGAGTGAAAATTGAATTCTAAATAGATTGGATCATTTTTATTTCACCTTCAAATCGGAGTCGAAATAAAATTTTTTTGATCAAATGGTTGGAATAAAAATTGCTCATTTTTATTTTGATTTCAGATCTCCACCCCTCCTCACTAAGCACCCATCAATTTAGGATGAAATGAATTTATTAGATGATTTTAATCCAGTTCCAATAATCTGGCCAACCTAATAATTTCTCTTAATAAATATCCATGCATTTGCAGCCGTTTCCTTCCCTCTCCAGTGAATTTATGTTTTGGGGAACGTAAAAAATATGCCATACCAAATGGAATAGTGAGGGAAAATAGGCTATACCTAATATCTACTAAATATCTGATGTCACCATATCATTTGGTTCAAAAAATAAACTGACCTAATTAAAGTGTTATCGAGAAAAAAAAAATGATACCAAAAGAAAGAGAGAAACAGTGATAATCAAAGTGACTTGAGTATACCCAACCTATCAAATTAACCGGTCAGATCTAGATTCAATCATTCTATGAAAGTGAAGCAAAAAGTTTGGCCTTGCTATGTTAGTCAAAAACAGGTTCTATAATAAGAAAAAGTTCGGCCTTGCTGTGTTACTTAAAAAAACAGGTTCTGTAATAAGTATAAAATGCATCAACCTGCACGCTGCAATTCTTTGTTTGATGCAAACTTTCTAATAATCAACATTATATGTAAGTCTCTGTATATATATTTTCATGCATACTCTCTTTTATTTGCCTTTGTCAACACCTGATTGGCTTGTCAGCTAGGGCACAGATCGATCCGCTGTGACAGGATCTGAAGGAAAGACTAGAGATCTAAACAAGGAGACCCTAAGGTCCATATGAAGAAAGCCGCACATGATGATGAATACTATGATCGTTCTAATAGCATTTGGAGTTTTTTGAGTAGGGTGGACTTTATAAAAATCAAAGACATTACAAAAAAAAAGGATGCAAGAAAAATAATAGGCCGAACCAAAGAGACTCATCGTAGAAGGCTATACAGCCCTCAGGAGGTTCAAAAACTCGACCTTCCTGATCCGGCACTAACATCTCGTATTCATCGGGTATGTCGTATTTGTCTTTAAGTGCTGTGAGATTTTTCTTGGTCAGGATAGATCTCTCTGTCTCTGGAATGAGGTAGTCCATGAGATCATGTATGAAAGATTTCGCGCTGTGATCCGAACTTCCCTCACCTAATAGATCGGTCTCAGGATCTCAGGATATGTTTCCTAGCTTTATGGTCAGTAAGGGCTGGGATGTCGACTTAATTTGTGGCTCATCTAAGGTCTTTTTCACTTTCCTAGTTCTGTGAGACATGTCTCTCGGAAGAAAAAGTATAAAAATAAAATAAGAAGACTCGAAAGAAGTAAGGCTACCCTATGGTTGAAAATGAGCGAATGAGGGAGGATTGGTACCTAAAAAAAGATTGATGAAACTCTTTTAGAGATGAAATAGATTTCTCCTCTATCGCTCCGATGAGGTTCCTCACGGTCTCTGATGATCGTTCAACATTGAGAAGTCTCTGAAAATATGTCAACAGCACCTCCACAAGGTAATAGGGGAAATGAACAATGACCGACGGGTAAAAAAAAAAATTTATAGGTGGACCGACAGTCAGGATTAGCTGGTTCCCTTGCCGATTTGTGCTACTTGGCGTCGATCCAGCACTCAGTCAGACGACAGTTAAACGCACCTCCCCTCTGCCATGTCGGACCGATCCACGCATAAGCTGACCAACCAACCGGACGTTGACATTTGTCATGCTCTTATTTGATATTTTCAAATCACTCGTCCAAGCAATGATGAGGAAAGATATGGCGGATCATTTTCTGAAAGATCAAGTCCTTTCGTTTTCAACCAAGTAATTAATTTTTGTGCTCTCGAGATACGGTGCATTTATTCCAGATGGCAGCGACATCAGCTCGAAGAATTTCGAGATAAAACATGAAGATAAGATCTTCTAGCTAGTAAAAAATCGATCCAAAAGTCAAATACAGAGATGAGATCTCTCGGTTGGTAAAAATCGGATCGAAAATTCAAACACGAAGATAAGATCTCCTAGCCACTAAAAAATCGATCTAAAAATTAAATACGGAGATGAGATCTCCTGATCGATGAAAATCAAACCGAAAATTCAAGCACAGAGATAAGATCTCCTAATCGATAAAAAAAATCGATCCAAACTTCAAACATAGAGAAGAGATCTCCTGAACGGTGAATATCTGGGCCAGAGGAGGTTAATTTGGAAATAAGACATCCCGATTGATAAAATTTAGCTTTTATGGTGAATACTTTTGAAATTAGCAAAAATTCTATGAAGATATTTTTACTTCCTAGTCCGATCAGAAAATTATTATCTCGAATATAGGAAGTGGAGGGCAAAGTGTTGGTGTGTAAAACCATCATCGAGACACATGGCATCATCATACAAGATCAAATCTTAAAGCACCTGATACCAGCATATCAATTCACCTGTAAAGTAGATTCAGATCGAAATTTTACCAATCTAAACAAAAAACGTTCTTATATTCTTCGGACCTCTTCTAGCAGAAATGTTCAGATTAGGCATATACCAATCTGAATCCTTTTTTATCCTAAAAAGTTACAGCATCCTTATTTCATCCCGATTTTCTGCCGAAGTGAGCTATTTTTATGACGAATTTGACTATTAATTTGGCTATTCTGAAACACCTACAACGGTTTCCTCAACCAAATCACAGCTGACCACGATCTCATGTCCAGCTCATATGCATAGCTGTATACTAGTTCACTTATAGGTAGCTTTCTAATCGCCTAACAGACTCTCTTAACGGCCCAACAACCTCTACGGTCTCATCATCTTCTCTATAAATAAAGGATCAGGGATCCTCCATCGATAAGTCCAACTCTCAGAAACTAAGAAAAACTCTATCAATAGGAGGTCAAGCCACACTCTTGGCTCCTACTGAGTTCTCTTCTAGTTCTGTTCAATTTCTCTTGCTCTTCCACTCTTTTCTACCTCTATTTTTCAGGTTCGGATGGACTTAAGCATTGGAAGGTCAAAAATTGGAGGATTCTCATCCGGTTTCTTGACTGATTTTACAGATTGAAGGAGTCTTCGCTAGATCACAAGGATTACTCCATCCCTATCTCGCCCAAGTCGATCCACTCTACTCCAAATCTCCAGTCTTGAAGCAACAATCTTCTTCTAAGGTAGAAAATTATCTTCTTTGTCAATTCTATTCTATGGTTCTATCCACGAACAATAGTTAAACGAGCAGTTTGTCCGAATTGCTTCAACCTCCAAGCTCGAGCGAATAGGGAGGGTTTTAAAACCTGTAAAAACGTCAATCTTATTAGTTTGGAGCAAAATGAGGACTTGATTTCTCTTATTCACTTCAAGGCCCCAAACTCCAACAACTCAACTACGCTCTCGTCTCCAGCACCATGCGAGCAAAGGATATTATGCCCAGGCGCGGGCCACCAATTGTGCATATGTGCTTTATTATATATATTTAAATATTTTAATCTCAGAAAATTAACATATTGCTGAAATTTGGAATTTTAAAGTTTGTTTTCTAATATATTATAGCATGATAATGTTCATGTTAATGCTCATGCCGTCCTAATTTTCCCGAATATAGTGATCATTGTATGATGAATTTAAATAATATAAGATGATAGTGATGCCATTATGTCATGAATTATTTGTAATGTGGTTGTATTATGGTACCCAAAAGATATCAGAAAAATATTAGTAAATTTTGATTTTTTTTCTATAACTATATATAATTTTAATTTTTATACTAATAAAATATAATTATGACCGGTGATCGTGATCCGGTCCTTATTTCGATTGCATCCGGGTTTATCGATGGTTAAACCGGTGATCGTGACCCAGTACCTCTTCCGGTTGGATAAACCGTCTGGGTTTTAAAATATTTTATTTTTTATACACGGGTTTTGATCGAGAGGAGTAGCGTATCGTAATCATCTTAGTAGGCTGTCTTTTCCTTCTGTTCTAGAATTCTCACGACGATCGACCGAGCTGCATTCAAATCCGAAGAGAGAATCGAGGGTTGGAAGAAGAAATCAGAAAGAAAGTAGCTCAGAACCGACCATCAGGCGCGGAGAGCCGCGAGGATTGGTATGAAGTTCCAGTTGTAGGAGGCGGTCCGAAGAAATATAGGACTTTTGTTGGAATCTAGGGTTCTTTAAGGAGGAGGAGGAGGAGGAGGAGATGAAGGTGGTGGTGGGGAGCCCAGGCACTTGGAGCGGGCTGCTTCTGAGGATCGGGCAGTGTGCCTTCGCTGGTGCTTCGATTGGGGTCATGGTCTCTGCTCTAGGGTTCTCCAACTTCACCGCTTTCTGGTATGACCAAATATTAAGGTCCTTTTTTAATCTGTTAGCCCTTAAACTATAGTGTTTATCTAATATCGAGTTCGGTGATTTGGCAGCTCAGATGCGTAATTCTAACTCTAAGTTCCATTCCAAAAAAAAAAAAAAAAAAATCTAAGTTTGGATATCAAGCTGATTGTTTATCGTTAAGCGCTTTTTACATTGAGATGGTTGTAGATGTCTGGTTTGGGTCATAGGGGCTTGCTAGGCGTGGACCTAGCAATATAATAGTCTTGTGGTTAAGTTTTCGAGTTAAAAATTAAAACTTTTGCAAATGATGGCAACATATTAGGCATTGCAATTTGAATCTTCATCTAGGGTTTGGACTTTTGGTCGACTGATGCTTGAATATATGAACTTGAAGATGATTTGGTTATGCCACATCACTTGGCAAGTCATGGGAAATAAGTTGGTTGATGCTTATATTATTTGTGTGTTTAAAGGTGATTGTGGCTTGCACTAAATTCTCTGGTAAAAAGTGTGTAATGTCTTGGAAAATTTTTCCAATGATAGATGCATGTTGTTGAAAAGTTTGGATATTTATACAGGATAGTGTTCCTTGATGTGCTACTGAATTTGAAGGAAGTTAGAATAGAGAAGAGTACGGAACTGGGACTAGAAGAATGAACACAAGATAATTTGTGCACTAGAGAAGCTTCCTCATAGGGCCTAGTTCTAACATGGAGGATGGCTATTGTCCCATTATGCTAGTTTTAATGAATGTTGTTAGGATGGAGAATGAGTATGCAAGTAACATAACGAGGTGTGGAATTTTGTTCTCGCACGTGCTCATCAAATGACCCAAGAGTTCTTGTGAGGTGGGAAACCCGCCATAAATGCCTGGTTATGTTCATGAGAAACAATAACAAAGACTGATTTTTATCTCATTTATTGAAATGATGATCTCAACAAAGTTGTACTTTTCCGAATCATTTTGATTCCAAACTTTGATAAACTATTTGTCTCTAAGGAAGATTGCTTATTGTTGTTGATGTCTGAGCTACTAAATCAATTTTTATTTTTTTTTACAATGAATAAATACGCACATTGTCAATTTTTTCTTCACATGCTATAACTCTGTATCTTCAGGAAAATCTAATTAGGAGAATTTGGTGTTTTTAGTCTTGATGGATGGAAGTTCTTATCTACTCCGTTGTTGATATTGTACTAACTTACTCTAATAATATAGCTTAGTTTACAAAATCATTCCAAATTTAATGAACATGATTCTTGAACTCAAATTTGATTATTATGAAGGTGTCAGCTTACCAAGTCGGTAAAGTCTTTAGCAAGAATACCAACTTTCTAGCTTGGGATCAAATCTTGCCTTCACCGGGGATTAGAGAGTTAAGGGTATTAGAGGGGCACTACCCCCTTTGTGTTGCCTATTACTGTCCAACACATGCACATACTTACACAACAATTGAATAAGGTCAGTCCGGACCAGATGATTGAGAGCCTGGAACCGATGATCCAAGCCATTCAATGTTATCTACTATCTCTATACTATTTACTGTCAAAAAATCATTTGATTTGGAGGTTCCTAGCCTATGCATCGCTTATACATCCAATGGTAAAAATGGATTATTTAAATAGCATGAATAATATATATATATATATATTGATCATTGGCTGCATATGCTAGTGATATCCAAATCACATGATTTTTTAGCAACAAGGAATTTAGAGATGCTAGATCACATCTAAAGGCTCAAATCATCAATGACATGCTCTGATCCTCCAGTTAGGAGTGACTTTATTTTGGCTGTTGTATGGGCACCCACAAATTAGCACTACGTATGTATCTCCAAACTTAAATAATCAACAAGAATAAATGGCATCGAACTTGTTCAAAATAGTCAGCACATAGATTATTTGTTTCTAGTTAGTACTTTTAGCAAATTAACCAGCAAAGTATAACAAAAAAGAAAGTTTACTACCTGATATACCTAGGTCAGTTTTGTGCAATCATATTTTATGATTCTGACATGACAAGTTAATGAAAGAAGGTAATTTTGCAGATTATGCTTTGTAAAGCTTGTCTAGCATATTTTACATACTATTCTGATGATATCTACTTTTTCATTGGACTGAATTGTTGGTAATGCCTTTGGATTCAGCTATTTGATTTCTTCTATGGGCCTACAAGCATTATGGAGCTTGGGACTTGCATGTGTTGATATCTATGCTTTAAAGATTAAAAGAGATCTGCATAATCCTATGTTATTAAGCTTGTTCGTGGTTGGTGACTGGGTAATCACATTTCATCCTTTTACTCTGTTTTATTTACATGTCACAATTAGATGACTTGATAAGTTCTTAGAATTTAATATTCTCTTTGCATGCGGAAATGATACATCAATCCCTGTAGCAGAAGAACATGAATCCTTATGTAAGGCAGCTGGGGTTTTTCACTTCATTTATGGCAACTTCATACGCAAATGCAATTGAAACTTAAATGTCTGACAGGAAATGCTCGGTGGACCTGTTTATAGGACATAATTCATGGAGCCCTTTACAAAATTACATCACTATCTCCTGCTTCTCTTTAAAATATTTGTTTTCTTTATGTCCAGTGGATGAACAAAGTCATGTTGCCATATCTTCTGTCCCATGTTTTTTTTTTCCCCATATTTGTTTCATATTAGCACTGCTCAGTGTTTGTTATAATTTCATTTATTTGATGAAAGTAAAATGGGATTTAGGAACCCTTTGACAGAATATTTCAGGACATCCTGAATGCAATCATTTGCTCAAATAATGCATGTTTCTATGACTTAGAGAGATAGGATGTGCAAGCTTACTATTGTTTCACAGTTGTACTCGCTACATTTACAAGAATCTTTGTGATGTTTCTGCTTTATATGGTGTGACATGATGAATTTTGTGTACCACATGACATGTCAATACTCCCTTTCTGTCTGCTTCTTTTGGGAAGTAAATAACGTCATGTCGCCTCTGGTCCACCTTTATGGAATATTAAGGTTTGCAGTCTAAGGAACCAATTCAGATTACACAGCACTCTCAAATCAATGAGTCATTGTTGTGCCAGGAATACATTTGATAAAAGCAGTTTTTGTATCTAGGATCTGGAACTTTGCTTTTTTTCTTAACCCCCTGAACTGAATTGACGTCAAGACTTCTTCAAAAAGCCCATGGGTAATTCTGTGAATCTATCCACGTTTTGTTACGTGTAATACATGTTGTGAAAATTGAATGATGTGAAAAGAAAAGTCAAGAAAGTTATGCATTTTTATGTTTGATTAACAAGGGACAATGTTCATGGCGAGGGTAGATAAATTAACCTTATACATATAAAATAATTGAATAATATGAAACTATTCAATTCAACTCACGTACCATTCATTCCTTTGAAGCTGAGGCATTGTGCTATGGTTATATTCATTTTTTCACTAGACCTAGGTCACAAATCAAAGTTGCAATCTTGTTAGAGTTATCACTCTGTCTCATCTAGTCAAGTTTGTGTGCATTGTTTTGGATATTGTTGCATATGAACAAGAATTGATTCTATTTTAAACTTCTGTGTGATCTCCTTTTCTGGGCTTATGTTCAGATGGAATTTTGCACTTGTCATAGCTTCAAGAAAACACAGTTGATCCAATCTTCATTTTTTTTCTTCTTCTTTGTGAGTTCCTTTTTTCTAATCAAATTTCAATTCTGAAATTAATTGTTAAGGGGTTTCAGCTGAATTATTCCTGCTAGCAAGCTGTAGGAAAAAAAAACCAAAATACCAAAATCTTGAGTACTGTCATTATAATTGTGAGCAGAAAGCAAGCAATCTTGGTAAATGCCATTGCTATGTTAATTACCGAAACGAGTCATAGAATGAACTGTGTTCTGGATCCATTATCTCCTGCTGCTGTTTCTGTGATGTAGCCATTTACCTCATGCTCTTACCAATCTACTTAAACATGTCCTCAAGTGTTGTTCATACCTAGGGATGTTGAAAATTTAGCTTGTACGGGACTTCTTTTCATATTTCTGTTGCACTGAGGCAAGTAATCCTACCTAATCCAGGTAACAGCAGTTCTGTCACTTGCGGCGGCATGCTCTTCAGCAGCTGTAACAGTTCTGTTTGCAAGAGATTCAGACTTCTGCAGAATGATTCTCCAACTCTCATGTGGCAAGTTCGAAATCTCCATTGCATTGGCTTTTATCACATGGCTGCTAATTGCCATATCTTCCGTAGTGATGTTTTGGCTCCTGGCATCAGTTTGACGGGTCTTGTATGTATCTTTCTTTTTGTGATATCCATTACTGCTAAAAAAGAAATGAAATTCACCATAATTCAAGAAAATGGTCCTTAGTTTTGAGCTGCAAGTCACTTCCCAAGTTGCCAGAACATATTTATTGTGTGCTTGCCTGTACGATAAAGTTCTAGTTCGTGTAATGCTTTACAATCCAACCTTGTCAGCATTTTTCTGCATCCACTGCAACAGATAACGACAATGCTGGCTATGGAAGCATCGAAAAATAAGCTTCCTTTTTCGCCGTCCTTTCTTTCATTTGTTCATGTTTTCCTATGTTACAGTAAGAATAGCTTCTGATTGAGAGGCTTAGGTGGAGTCCTAGATAGTGTGGCATTCTATAGAAAGGCTGATTTAGTTGCCTCCACACTGTGGTATTATGTATCATCATAGCTCATTTTGTAAGGTTTTTCATGCACTCAGAATGGAAAAACTGAAAGTGGGGGAGCTGAAAGAAGAGACTATGAAAACCAAATGATTGTGATAACGAGTGAAATGGTTGTTGGGATAAATGCATGTGTTTTAAGTACTTTTCTGGTTGGTTTCCTGTAACACATGAGCCTCCTCAGCTTAGGGTGCGCAAATGGTGAAGCCACTGAATCGACGCTCTGCATCTTGCAAAATTTATGCCTGATTTAAAAGGAACTTCCTGATGATAAGATTAGGTTCTTTTAGTCATCAGATTCTTTATTCATGTGTAGATATGTTATCAAGTATGTTGAAATACATAAGTAGACCTATCATATAAATCTTACCTAACTATTACATACTAATCCAAAGCCTTCAATTCTTAATGGTTCGAAGTCAATTTATTTATGCGACCCTTGTATCACATGGCAAACGTTACTTGCGTATTTACCATTTGTTCATGGTAAACGACTAATCCTCTTTCATGGAAAAGGTATTAAAACCAAAACAAATGGAACGACGACTGATAATGCTCATCTTTTCAATGTTATTGCTCCTGACGCAAGGGACGCAAGGGGATAAGAACAACAAATAAAACAATACCCATAGAGATTTTATCACAGAATAAAACTCCACTTTCCATGTCCAATGGAGGCACTTATATCTACACACTCAGACAACAAACTTTCATGAGCTCAATAGTGAAAAAATGCATACACAGACGCTTATAAACTGAATGACTGACAGCAAAATACCCATACACTTGCAGCTGAGACAGAAATGCTAAGACAAAGAACAGGAACGCTTGCAACCCGAAAAAGAACAGGAACACTTGCAACCCAAACCACTTCAGTTTTCCATGCTCACATGACGATCTGAGGCTTTAAAATGCTTGATTTGATCTCTTTGTGAGGGAGCACAACACCTCCATTGCTATATATCTCATCGCACACATGCACATCCTCCCCAAGGATAGTCATGTTTTCAACCCGTGCCCACTGTCCAACTGTGCAATGCCACCCAATGATGCTACTAGAGATGCATGCGTGCTTCTTAATCCGCACTTCTCGCATCACTGTGCTCCTTGACAGCCTCACTCCAGACTCCACAACGCAACCTTGTCCAATTGCAACATCTGGCCCGATCAGGCACCCCTCTCCAATCACGGCAGTCTCATGTACCAAGACATTCCCCACAATGTGTGGGCCAACAGCTAATTTATAGGGTGATTTCTTGCGAAGAGAATCCAGGTAGAGCCTTAGGCCGGTGATGTAGTCCCTTGGCTGTCCTATGTCCATCCAGAAACCAGGCAGGACCATGGCATAGAGCTTTTGATCTGCTGCAATTTTGGGGAAAACTTCTTTCTCGATTGAGGTGGGCTTCAGTTCGATGCGGTCCAAGACAGACGGATTCAACAAGTAGATCCCGGCATTGATCTTGTTGCCCACAAATATTTTTGGCTTCTCTACAAATCTATCGACCTTTCCTGTCTCCTCCTCCATAACCACAACACCATACTTGGAGGGCTCATCAACCTATCAGATAAAGGGTTAGGCTGCAAATAAAACAAATGTTACAGGAAATAATTACCAAGACTTGGTTTATACCTTGGTTACCATAATCGTAGCCTCTCCACCATGTGCTTTGTGGAACTTAATCAGTTCAGCAAATGGATATTCACTGATGACATCACTGTTGAGGACAAAGAAGGGTTCCCCAGAACCATCTATTAGCTTGTCTCTCGCTAGAGCCAGGGGACCAGCTGTTCCTAATGGCTCTGTCTCTTGGGAGCAGGTAATCTTGATATCAAGCTTGCTCTCAAAATCCTTTAAAAAGTTGAGCATTACCTGAATAAAGAGACCTCAGATTAGGGCATGCAGAAACTTAATTGCAAGACAGTCCGCTAAATAGTATAGAAAACTGGTAGATATAGATTGCTTTTACCTCTGGTTGATAATTAATGGCCAAAACAACTTCTGTCACCCCAACCTCTTTCAAAGCTTCAATCTGATCACAAGTGTTATAAACCATTGGTTATAATGAGTAATTTGATTGTTGAATCCAGCATTATATCCAAAAAGCCAACAATATTGATTCAGACCAACACTATGAGACTATGAGTAAATAAAAGCTATAAGGATGGCTCATCTTTCCTTCTGCCAGAAAAAGTAACGGATCAACAAGATCAAGGTGATTCAATCTGAAAAGAATCTACAGAGATGCATCTACCAAAGTATGCATTTACGGATGTACAAATACAGTGATGTTAGCCCAAAAAAGTAGTTAAAGTCACAGAAAGAAAGACCTAACTATAGAGATCAATATACTTGACAAAAATCCACTTGATTCTCGATAATAATTTAAAAAAAATTTCTTAACTGATAATTGTTGCGAGAGATCTACAACAATATAGAAGTGATTCAATCCAAAAAAACTATATACATGGACCTACTAAGGCATGCTTTAAAAAGGTCAGATGAATAGTCTAAAATTAGGCAAAAATGAAATTGAAGTGGCAAAAAGAAGATCTGGCCATAAAGACAAATCTACTTGAAACCACAATTGGGGCCAACTCTTGACATTCAAAACGCTAATGCAATCTCACAAGTGACAGTCCTTTAATCTGATTTAGAATTTAGCAGGAAGAGTCACAAAGTACACTAAATGATATACGTAGAGGGGAAACATATTTAGAAAGAACTGCAGTGTTCTTCATCTTGCCAAAAACTATTCTTACATTCATGTAACTGGCTTATCACACACAAATAGAGGCAGAACATGCTAAAATTAGATTATGTTCAAAGGCCAGATATCAACTATATATGAAAAAACAGTTTTTTACTTTGATGGCATTACTCTTCCTCTTATTTACTCAGACAATGTCATAACTACAGAAAACATATACCTGATGCAGGATCATGGGCTTGTTGGCAAAATCAACTATAGGCTTTGGGACACTGAGCGTCAAAGGCCGCAAGCGGGTGCCAAAACCTCCAACAAGGATTAGTGCCTTCATTGTCGACTGCTCCCTTCGTCCCCTGTTGATCAAATGGCAGAAATCAGTACCACAAAGCAAAACCAAACCTGAGAAGAAGCTGCAGTATTCTACTTTATGGAACTCTATCTTCACATTTGTGAATGGAGAGTGATTGCCACCTTGTTCATAAAGGACTGAAAAGCTATTGATGTTACCAGCCTGGCATCCACTCTGCTCAGGCTAATTCCTTCCAAGCACCAAGAAAGTGACAAGATCATAATGTCTTGATATGCCAGCAAGAAACCAGAGGAACTGAAAACTGCGGTTGGACAGTGTGGAAAGAACTCAAAAGACAATGCAGGTGTCGCTCAAAGCATAAAAATCGGTCAGGTTTAGGTGAAAATTGTCGTTACGTTCTAGCTGGAATGAAGCTCCAAATTCCAGCTAATACACGGCTGGATTCATCAATGAGAGCAAGCTAGACCATTGAAGTTCTCAATAAACAAATCAAACCAATGGTAAAAGATACTTCGTTTTAACTCTTATTAGAGTTTTTTTCTTCCTTTTTTTTTTTTTCTGAGAAACCAATTGTTTCTTTCAACTCTTTGAAGTGAAGCAGAACCGTGTCCTGAAGCATCAAGCTTTATTATAGGGTCGGTGTTATGAATTCTCTTTTGTTAGTTATTTTTATCAAGTATGCATGTAACAGAAAGGAAAAGTCCTCCAGAATCCTTTCAAATGACTATGAATCATGTTGTAATTGTGCCTTCCTTGTTTCAATAAGATTGCTGGTGACTAATGGGGTAAACTGCCCATTAGTCTCCAATTTCATCAAAAAAAAAAAAAAAAATGCCTTCCTTGAAAGGAAGAAAGGAAATGAATCCTAACCATTTAGAGTTATTTCTTTAATAATCATAATTCAGTACTCTAATGAAGGCTAAGCTTATGATCAGATCCAATTAATGTGTCGTTCTTACCCTAGAAAAGGGGTTCAAAATTCTAAAAGAAACTTGGTTAACATCCTAAGCATAATTATAGCTAGATGAAGAAGGGGAAGAACTCAACAATGCAGATAAGACTTACAAGAAAAAAAGGAATAGCATAAGAAAAGAGCAGGCTTATAGAAAGGAAATCATGTATTTGCGATCAGACTCTGAGACAGGAATTGAGAATAGACTTCGTTACAATAGAAGCACACAAGAAATCATCTTAGTTGTTGGAAATCAGAAACTAGAGAAAGACACGGTTGATATTCAATTAAAGCAAAAGATTGTAAAAGAAAAGGCGGGAAAAGAGCAGACTTATCCAAATCCTTTAAAAAAAAAAAAAAATGGCACTTAAAAGGAGCATCAAAATGGACTTTTTGTGGTAGGGACGCAAATTAGCTCGATAAGCCAAGCAAGTAGGCTGGTATTCAACTGAAGCACATAAAGTTAAACAAAACTCTCAAGGTTGAAAATGTTTGGGTAAAAAGGTCGAGTTCATCAAAATTATATTTAAAAAAACTTAAATTATTATTTTTTCTAAATTAAAAAAATTCCTAACAGGTGTGGAAACCCTAGTCCAACGACAGAAGCATAAAAATTAAAACTTCAATCATTTTCCTCGAATAATCCAACAATTCCCACGCCGCATTGCCGCAGCCGCCCAGAGATCCGTCTCGAAGGGCCCGGACCGAGACAGGAAGACGCCTCCAGATGTCGGAAGACCGGAAACTTCAAAGAGGATGAGATCACTACCCGCTACATAAATCTAGCAAGGAAATAAAAGGGGAAAGATTTAAATGGAGAAGATTATCGAATCTTACCAAGATTTTGGTCAGATTCCGCCTGGAGGACGCGAATGCCGGCGAGTTTCGATCTCTACCTCCCTATCTTCGAGTCGCCCTTCGAGCGAGAAGAAGGGAAGATAAAAGGGAGAAGCTTCGTGCTTAGGCTTGGAAGGCCCCCATCCCGGATGGAGATCCCGCTGCTCCTCATATATAACCACATGCTCATTTAATAACGACAATAATCTTTTTTCCCTCTCCTTCCCTGAAGGTGAAAGAGGCGTGGATAATATCTATCCGAAAATATTTTCATATCCAAATCAAGCTGAATATGGAAACAAATTTAAAGATACGATTAATATTCACGCCCACCACCAATATATATATATATATATATATATATATATATATATATATATATATATTCAATTTATATTTAAATAATCTACTTATAATCTTATATAATCTTATATAATATTTATTAATTTATTTAAAAAATATATATAATTATATAAATATATTATTAATTTAATTTATTATCTATTAGATAATATTTTTAATTTTATAATCTTAATATTTAATTATCTAATTTATATCCATAATTATATTTATACTCTCAATATTCCAATTATATCCATATCCGTTTAAAATAAATATGGATATGAATATTTATATCCGAATAATATTCATATCCATATTTATATTTATTAGAAAAAAATAAATATAAATATAAATATATTAATATATGATCCATATTCAATCTAATTTTAGTATTATTTTTTTATTTTTTTAATCTATTATGAATAATGACCGTTTTTTATTAGTGGAGACACAAGGAGAGGGCTTGCTATTATGCTAATGACAAGTTCGATAATACGAGCTTACTCTAAGGACCTATCTAATCATATATTTAATGTCATATCTATTATTTATTAAAATATAATATTTTTTATTTAATCTTTTCGAATAAAATCATGATTGTTATAGATTGGATCAAGAGATATTACAGTACGGATTTATTAGAGCTGGATGCTAAGTTATTTGATAAAAAGATGTTAAATAATTATATAGATCAAAAAATTTAAATAATATTTTTTTATTAATATTTTTTGATAAGATTGTGAAGTATTAAAATAGTGATAGATGAATAATTCATGAAAATTTAGTATTATAAATTAATGAATCATTTTTTTTAATTTTTTATTTATATATATTTATTTTTCTTTCTTAAATGAGTAAGAACTAATATAAATACGGATGTTCGTGCACTTTCTTGCCTATTTGATTGTTAAAAAGAATAAAATATATTTTAATTAAATATAAAAATATTAATTTTTTGTATTAACTTTTTTTATTATTCATGAAATAGACTGTCACTTTTTTTTTTTATTTTTTATATATTTTTATTTATTATATTAAAACTCCGACAACGATCTTAGATATAAAAAGTATGTATCAAGATATAGTTCTTATAGCGTCGTTTACTTGAATCCAGATATAAAGACTTAGGGAGAAGAAAGGCCACTCCTATAAAATATTAAATGATGTCACAGGATATAAAAAATAAAATTTAAAATAAATACTAAAAAGATACAAAATGAAACAGGGTTCGGTTGTGGTGGACGGTAAATTTGAATAGAAAAAAAAAATATATATCTTTAAGTGAGACAATAACCATCTTAAAATTATTATTGTCCAGCTATTCTTTCATTCATTTTATAATGTCTATGATTTTATTTTTCATTATTTATTTTATTATAATATTTATTTTTAAATATTTTATTTATAAATAGTATATAAAATTATTTTTATATATTTTAAAAAAATCAAGAGAGTTGTTTCGTTCATTTCAACAATAAATAATAATTTTTTATATAATATATCTTTTTCTTTTATTCTCTTGCCTTGGATGGAGAGAGACGGAGCGGGAAAGGTTGATGCCACGGAAGCTCCTTGCGACACTGGAAGTACACATCAAACAGCGCGATCGCTGTTCAGAACAAAGCAGCAGCCGCCACGGCATTGTCTGTACCACGAGGGCAAACGAATCAAACCGTGGATGGTACGCGGCGAGGCATTGTTTGGTTAATGGTTCGAAGAAGAAATATCATTGGCTTTGCACGGATGATCACAGTCTCACCACCTTTTGGGTTGGAAGCTTCCTTTTAAATATTTTTTCATGGCTCTTTTTGTTCAATCATTAATGAATCCTATGCATCTTGTCCCCCGAACCCAAATTACACCGGCTCTAGCACGCAAGCTAACACGTGCAAGGTGAGCTTGCATTGCATGTATACTTGAGTATTGAAATACCTTTCCATTTATTTTGTTGATTTGTTTGCCAATGTCATGCGGAAGTCATGTGGATTAATGAAACATGTGCGAAGGTAGGTGAATCATATTTAAAACAAAGCATCATGCATGTGATTTATTTATTTATTTTTTTCTTAATTGAATCGTGCAAACAAAATATTCAAAAATTAAGTTGAAAGAATCGATGCATGCAATTTGCTTTTAAAGCACTACTAGCAATTAGTCAATTATCATTCTCTTGACCATGCCATCCTCAATGAATGTGATTTGCCAAATGCAAAGTCCATATCGTGAAATGTCGAGAGGTTCTAACCAAATTGAAGTTGATACAGACCGATGCCTAATTAATGTGCCAGCTAAAGTCTAATCCTCTATGATTATGCTACAAGATACTCAAGTCTCGTGCACATTGAAATCTTAGAGACGGATCATATTTCCTTGTTTATGCTAGGAAGTTGTTGCATAATAAAAGGTTTTATGGAGAACAATTCCAGTGCAATGCAATGTCATAATGTATTTAGTCAAGTAAAACGAACATGATAAAAGGATCAAAATTTCTAGCAAATTACAAACTTCCTACCAAACTTAATTATGTCTGGCCGTCATATATAGGGAAAACCCACAACAGTGGCAACCTCATCAAGTGAGGAAGATGAGATCCTTCCTTGCAAATTAGATCATGCAATTTTAATTATTATGTTTAATAACAATCATATCATTGATGCCTATAAGAAACTAGAAGTATGAGACAATTTTATTATTGGATAATTATTAATCATTATTTTCTCTAGTATAATGTTAAAAAGCAACCAATGATATCACATGCTGCAAATCATGCAAACGTGGAGGCAGCACCTTCTAAAACTTTGTCATGAGAATATTTCTCACGCCAAGATTAAGATTTTAGAATATCTAGATTTTACTTTCCCTTTTTTTTTTTTGGCCAGAGGGGAGTTTTTAAGTTCTTTTAAAATATATATATATATAAAATCTCTCAAAAACATATAATTATTGATTGTGGAGGGCAATTTGGTCATGGTCAATCGTTGGTTGCGAAAGCAATAGACGGACAGGGATGCTCACCCCATCCTCAGTAAATTCGAGGTTGTTCCTCAAATGAGATCAAACATATCTACTATGAGATCAATAATGCAGCTGACTGGATGGTTTCCTTTGCAGCTGAGCACACCAGAATAGTTGTATGGTTTGAGATGGTCGAGATGCTGCGGGCATTTCAAAATATTTTTTTTTTGACAATTTTGACTGTGTTCATACTCGCAATGTATGAGTGCCCTGTCTTACCAAAAAAATAATATAATTATTAAGATATTAATATATTTTAAAATAATAAGTGCGACCCAATATCAAAGTTTGATTGCTATCTCAAAATGGTTTACTTTAAGTTGCGTTTGATGCATCACCAGACAATCTTGAAAGATAATGTAGATTGCCTTCAAGATAGATTGCCACCATTAAATTGCTAGTAATGTTGATTACTGTATTTAGAACACTCAAGTAATATTACAGAAAAATTATTAAAAATCTTGATTGACATGTTTGGTATGACAATCATATTATCGATAATGTGAAATCAAATTTTAAAATGCTCCTAAGTCAAATTACTGTATATTTGGTACAAATAAAGGCCGCAATAGCCTTCGCCCGATCAAATAGCGACGTGTATATGGAAGTAAACATCATATCTTGAATATGGTCAAAGCCTTGGCCTGGCGCCCCCTGGAGCTCAACCTTACCATCGGCCACCACTTGCCGACCAGATCTAGCCACAAGCCTGTCTCGCACTCGTCATGGGTAATAAGGAGCACCTCTGTGGCCCAATCCATGAGGCTTTCGAATAAGATTGCAGATGCAAGTAGAGGCAAGCGGAGAAGGATGTTGTAGGGATCCCAGATCTGAATGGAGGGGCTAAGGAGGTGCGAGGTGTCGACGATGGAGAGCTGGAGAGAGAGTGAAGAGGTAGCAGTACGGTATGGGAGGACCTTGGGCTCTTGCTCGAAGACCTTCTTCTTGGAGGTCTTAAAGTTCGCAAGGAGCCCGTGCTCCTCTTCATCATCATCGTCGTCGTTGTACCTACAGTCGTGAGAGGAATGGAAGGAACCCATTGGGATGGGAGGAGGAGGAGGAGGGGGTGGGCCTCCGCCACAGCGCCACCACGATCAGAAAGATGGGTGTTGTATAATTTTTTTAAGGGATAATTTTATCCAAAACTTTTTTTATAACATTGCCAAAGAAATGGTGATCTGGATAGTCACCCATCTCCGAGGCAATTTAAATAACCTATTGAGAGGCAAGATAGATTGCCAAACAATCTAGATAGCCATCCAAAAAGCATACCAAACATAATAATCTAATAGATCCATTTCAAATTATCGATAATCCGAATAGACTGCCGGCTACCAAATGTAACCTTAATAAATGCAACACTTTGCTGGACAAAAGAGAATTTGAAGAACCAAACTAGGCATTAGAGACTCCTCTTGACAGCTAAAATGATTTAAGTATGTTATTGAGAACAGTGGAGAGAAAGGTTGCAGGCAGTGGTGAGGTGATGGGAGGGTTGCGTTGAGGTTGGAATGGAGATGGGAGGCAATGTTGGAGTTCCCAATGGGAGAGGTAGAAGAAGGTAAAAGGTGAGATAGATGAATATAAAAATGATAAGATTCTTATCTCTTTGATCTATGTTTGCTCTCTAATGTACGGGGAAAGATTAAGAACCATAAAATCCAACGTGTTGCTGGGTCTTGGTAAATATTTTGGTCGGCTAAATTTAAAGTTCGTTTTCATTAATGTATATGACATCTGTTGCTTGTTTTGGGATTTGGCATAAAAATCTGATCTTTTTAGGGTTTTCCCGGGAATGGTGATGCTTAATGCGTTTGACCATCCAGGAATACTTTTATGCTTTGTTCATCAAGTTAATCTGTATTGTCTAATATGATTTAGCCTTTTCATTTTTTGTTTCTATGATTGTTAAAGATCGGAGGGACTTCATGCTCCAGAGTTTATGGATTTAAGTAATGAGAACCGATAAAAAATGAATGAGATTCTTCCTTGGCGTATCTTCTACGCTGTCAAATCCATAGATGTGGCTACTTTGTGCATAGGACAAATGCTAACAATTCTTTTTTTACTGTTGTGGTATCAATCTACTAGTAGTAAGCCATTGATTTTACCCCTCAGTCATTAAATATACAACTAACAAGTAGTTCATACTTCAGAGCTTCGGTTTGAACTTGAAATTATGTATCTGGTTGCCAAGTTTCTTCATTCTTAAATATTCAATAATTGCAGTTAATAATGAAATCATCTGATGCATGACTTTGAACTTCAATATTTTGGAGAACATTCTATTTCGTCTTTTCCTTATATCACACTGCTACATGATCATCAAGTCTCTTCTTGAAGGACAATGAAGACCAATTTAACAGCCATGGCAGACAATTTTGCAGGGACTAAGATATTGTATAATATGAGGAAATATTTACTGCACAAGAAGAATTTTTAATAAAGTAGTAGTCGATTGACTCATCATACACAGAACACTGAGCTCTTTTACTCCACGTCAATCCCTTTATCAGCAAGATTTTCCCATCTCAAGGATTTTTTCTTGGACAAACTCCCAGACTCCAAACAATGGCTTGCTTGCAAAGTGGGTCTACAGGGCCTCAAACAATTTTGCAATTCCCACCCTCTAGAATGGGACTGGGCAGGGGCATTGTACAGGAGCTATATAGAGAAAACTTTGCAGATTTCTGATATACAAAATTTGGGAACTCAGTCCCTCCATATTTATCATGCAAGGACCATGTAATGGAGGGAGATCTCTCACTTCTTAAACATCTCTTTCTAAAAGCATTTTTTTTCTGAAAACACAGGATAACCAAAATCTGCATCCTTCGATCACAATACTGAATCATCACCTTGACTCCCTAAAATGAGTATCAGTGAAAAAAGGTAGATGAGTCTGCAAAAAATAATTTTCACACCAACATATCGCTACAAAGCCCCCTTTCATTACTTCTAAATCATTCTGGGGCACTCAAATTTAGTGTTATTTTGTTCCCACAGTTGAACTTAGGCTGATTCTGATCCATAACTGCCTCCCTCAGCAGATTTAACCACTTATGGTGAAATTGATCGATTTCAATGCAATTTTACTGAGACAACAGGTTCAATCAATCATGTCTGGAATCTACTGAAACCAAAACTAGATGGTAATCTTAATATACGTGTGGGCATGTTTTGAGTCATCTCCTTTTTTCTTGAGCATGTTTGAGTAATAGGTGTCATTTTGGGGCCATTTCATTCTTCTTTCTTTCTCTAAGAAAAAGTTAAAAGTGGGAGAACTCACATATTGTTGATATTTAAGCCTTTAAGAAGTTTTGTTTTAAAGATTAAACTTGGTTTTTTTTCCCCTTTAAGTTTTAGAGAAATTGGATGTGCGAAATTCAGTGAAAGTAATTATCTATTTTCCCTTGTAGGTCTAAGACAAATTTGGGGGTGATGGAGAATATCCTTTTAACAGAACAATAAGAAAAGAATGGTGGATGGATCTTGTTGAATGAACCACCATGATGCTCGCCATCCTTATCAACAATGTGAATCTATAAGATAAAGTTTTGTACCCTCAGTAATTGTACACAGAAAACAGATGCATCAAATATAAGTGAGAAATATTGAAGCGAAGACAAGTATGAAATATAAATTGTATTTTGGTGTGTCTGGTAATTGTAAGCAACAGAAGATTTTTTTTCTTTCCCAGTTTGGCATGAACCATTTTGCTGTGTAAATTTAACACTTAATTCTGTGTTGAAGTTTTTTATTGACAAGTGCATCATATTGAAGAATAGTTTGCTGTCAGATTCTTACCGAAAATTGTAATCAGGCATTCTGTTAACTGCACTGGTTATGAAGTGTACATCCTGCTCCTCACCTAGTGTTTTATTAATCAAGGGTGTAATTCATCAGGTTTCTTAAGGCAGAAATCTCTTGTTGTTCTTTTTTTTGGGGGGGGGACCAGACCTTCATGGGAGCATACAAAATTGTACCACATAATGTCTGGTACATTGCAAATCAAGACCAGAAAAAAGTATGCCGATTTGTTTTCCAATTTTTGGGTAGAATATGATTTCCCATGGAATAAGTCATATTTCATTTGGAAAGAATATATTACCATTTGAGCACGTCCCTAACAGTCAGCTGCCACATCTCTTTGCCACAAATATCATGCACTTTTTTTTTTTGGTAGAAAATATCATGCACCTTTGACACTGGAAGTGCTGGTATCCTCCAAAATTGGCTATGGCAGTAGGGCCGACAAGTTAGCAAGGTGAAGAGGAAAAATTGCATCTGTTTGTGTAAGAATTTATTAATGTCATCATAGCTTACAGAGGATGCATAATCCTGAAACCAATGAAGAACCATTTGCACATGAAAGTGGACATGCTGATGGTTCTGATTTGTTGTTTTTAATATGCTTTGTGGTTTTTCTGTGTTTGTATTCTAGGTCCACGTATTCTTGTGTAGCATATAAGTTTATTTGATGAAAATGAAGTATTTCTATGCAGGATAGCATCAGACTCGTTTGCTCGTTGAGTTAATTTTCATGCAATTCTCTCTCTCTCTCAGGTCATTTGTTCTTGTTCAATTCTTGTTTCCGCTTTAGCATCAAAATGTTCATTCAAAAATTCATGGTTTGATTTAACTGATGGCAGGTAGCAGATCTTCTGAGAATATCAAGACATGCCCGATCTTCTGGAGCCCTCCAATATTTTTGTTCGTGACTCTACATTGTTTGTTTTGCTGTTGCACAAGACTGGATGGAGTCAAATTGCTTCAGCTTTTTCAGAAGCAAATTATGCTGAGAGAGTTATCAACAAGCTAAGTGGCTATGGCTGACAACCTATCCCGAGAGTTCGATGAGTGGGCAACTCCAAGGGCCATTCCAACTGAAGCTTTCTGCAGGATAATTGGAGTCATCTGGATTCCAGATAGAAGCTCTTTTGCTCTGTTCATTTTTCTTTTTCTTTCTGAAGTTTGCTTCAAAATCTTTAGAATCTTTAAAAGTCTGTATGTGCTTCAAGTACTTGAATTGTAGTTTTGGTTACATGGTCTTGCTGCTATTCGAAGTCCAGACAATCATTTTGACTGTTGGCTGTTGTAGTTGGTTAGGCATAGTTATTTGCTTCTTGTTCATGGTTAATACCTACGTCGTCGCATAGAAAAGTTAATAGAAGGGTGCTCACGTGCAGAAATCTGTGTTTCTCACTCTTTTGCCCTGTTCCTCTAAAGAAATTTACCATATGTTTAGCTGGACATTCTGTTGGATGGACTACTCCGTTTTAAGTTGCTGCGGTTAGGTTTTGATTAAGTACTACATGGGTTTCTTCACCCACTCCCTTTTAAAGACAGAGGAGCGATGGCTGGAGTTAAGGCCAAAGTGAAAGCTGTTCTTCTGGATGTTGTTGGGAGGGTCAGATTTAAACAGATCACTCCAAGACTTCTTCAAAGTTCCTTGATGATTGGTGGAGGTAGTGGTAGTTTAGCTGTCTCTGTTAGTCTTCGTTTCTACTTTATTATCGTTCGCATTTTCTTTCTCTTGAGACTGAGCTGTAATACTTTGAACTTCAGCTGTCTTCATTGTCTCTTTTTATTTTTATTTTTTTTTATTTCTATCTAATAAAGTTGGGTGGCATTCCTTGCTTCCCTTTCCCTCAATAAAAAAAAAAAAAAAAGATTTAAGTTCTACATGAACAATGCCATCATGCTCTTTTTTTTTGGTCAAAAATCATGTAATGATGTGGAAATAAAAGATGCCAGGGTTTTCCCCTCTGCTTTGGATGTGTCATGTGTATTTTAGGGCTTAAAATTCTAGTATCACCATTTCACATATGAAGAGAGCGAATATTTTTCATGGCAATGGTCAATAGGCTTCGAATGAATGTATTGATCGGTGTTGGTTTGATAGAGAATATTTTGATTTCATGGGTGCCGATATGTAACAGCAGTGCATGGAGTGAATAAGTTTGCAGTTGCATGTTCATTGGTACCATGTTGCATGTGTTTTTTTTTTTTTCTTTTTGGTGGTATGTAAACATGTTACAGATTATATTCATGTCTTCTGTACTTCAACAACCAAAACTTGCACTTTCCCAAAGACTGGAACCTGTACTTTTCCAAAGACTATGTGCAAGGCAAAGTGGAACTAAACTAGAACTACATGCTTACCATGCAAAACAAACGTCGATAGATGAGGCAAACTTAATCCGGATTGACAAGAAGACTGGTGCAAGCCGTTTCTTATTAATGTAACTGTCTAGCAACTCGGCCCTTTGATCCTGTTCTAGGTAGAGGTTGTATGTTCTTAAATTTCTGGGATCTTTATATTTTGGATGGTGTTTCCTACACAGAATCAAGACAATTTAGACCGAAAAAAAAAAGGACCCGTTCAAAACCTGATGCTTTTGACCATCATCTTTACAATCTTTTATGACCATCTCTGTTAGTGTTGTAATAATGTAAGTATGAGAATACCGTATCCCATTAAAATTCTGCAGCTAAGAGTGCATAGGCTAGAGCAGCAATGAGGATGAGCAACCACCATCAAAATTCTTGGACAACACATAAATTCTGATAAGGTTACAGGTACTCGAGGAAGGGGGAAAAAGAGAAGAAAGAGGAGATATTATATAAGATTCATAAACACCTTATAAAGAAAAGTACTCTCTGCGCAATATACAATTATAGACCCCCATTAAGAGATGAGAAAAACTAAAATCCTAATACGTCACACAATTACACAAACTCACACCTCCGCTTTCACCTTCAACCCATCCACAGACGCCAGGGCAAGGGGCAGAGCTACTTTAGCAGAGCCATACCCTTATTAGAACAAAACGACCAAAAAAGAAGCCTATATTTCTACTGATTCACAACTTGTTTAAGACCAAATCACCATTACCACCTTTGGCAGAACATGGACCCGGACAATTAGTAACCCTCACCTTTCACTTACGTAAAGAAAGACAGGGCATGGGCCTCGATCACCTTTGTGATCTTCAGCCAAGCCGGCGTGAAGTGGACCGCCGGAGAGGCGACCGTGTTCCGTTGGAAGCAGGTGCCGAGGTGGCGGGCGAAGAGAAGAACCGCGTCTCCGATGACCGGAACCTACCAGAGTCACCGGGCAGCCTCATGTAGGAAGCTGAAGGTGACTCGTCGAACCATGAATTCCCTATAGGATTCTGCCCACCATTCCTGTATTGGATTATGGCCCTATAGACAAATGGAATGAGACCTTCCATTATGAGAGCCCGGAGCTGAGCTTCTTTAGAAAGAAAAGGAACCTTTTGTTCCTTGTCTTGCTTGGAAGGAAGGAGTGGTTGGCTGAAAGAAATGGTGCGTAAGAGGGGCTTCTGCTTGTTTAAAAAGAGGAGGGTCGAGGTTGGATGACGTGAATCCAGTTGTTTTTTGGGGAGGCTAGGTAAAATAAGTCAGCAAGGGTGACGCCAGACTAACCAGGTCCTGTGGAAGAATGAACTGGAAAGAGCCCAATCCCATGTGCAGTAGCTTTCTAGCTAGTTATATCTAATGCTTAGAAGCTTTCTAGCTATTAATCAGGACCTTATGCAGCGCTAAAGATAGCAATTTATCGGATTGGATCGGTCCATACCCATATCCTATTCATATCCACTCTATAAATAAAAATCTCATATTTATATCTACTCTAGATACATCTCGGATCGCATCAAATAGAAATACGGATGGGATCAAATCGGATAGATAAGAGAGGTTGATCGGATTGGATATATATAAATAATATAAAATTATTATAATTTTTTTACAAAATATATATTAAAATAATATTGGATTGAGTTTGATCATATCACTATTTATATCCGAATCCACTTCGGATATTTTTTCTGAAATTTATATCTTCATCAGATTTCAATTGGATTGGATATCCGATAAATCGACTAAAATTATCCTCCAATATAGCACATAAATTATATGATAAAGTAAATTATACAGTGCTCCACCAACAATGACACATTATGTATAAA
Source organism: Elaeis guineensis (assembly GCF_000442705.2). NCBI lineage: Eukaryota > Viridiplantae > Streptophyta > Magnoliopsida > Arecales > Arecaceae > Elaeis > Elaeis guineensis. Next base: position 130,880,437 of record NC_025997.2, on the reverse strand, counting down.
ATTATTTTATTTGATAGCCGTCCATTCTTTGATAACCATCATGGACATTGGATAGTACTCTGTGGTGTAATCCGCACGCCACAGAGGATCCATGCTGAGTGTGACTTAGGATATTATATATTCATTGGTTTGGTGATTTTTTTATCTTAATAGTGGCATGGTTGGTTGGGGCTCTCATCCAGTTTCCACACACTCCCTCGTCACCACTCACTAACTCCCACCAATAGAATACTATCTAGTTTTATCTGTTCCTTAATTTGGTGAAATGCTCTTTTCTGCAACAAGGTGAAAAATCTTTCAGATGGGTGACAGATGAATATAATTGAGAATGTACTTTCAGAGAGAAATCTTGGGAGTTATTGGTTTGATACTGTTTGTCGTTCTTAATATAAAAGTACAGTATGTTCATGGGTTGAATTCAATCATTGGAAAAACTGAATTCTGCATCGGCTCGTCAGGAAAAAAAAAAGTTCACAAAATTTTTTTTCAAAGAAAAGCAGGATAATTTGGGGGACAAATAACTGGAACATTGAAAAAATATATGTCATAATATCATCAAATCTTCCCTCAAGAAGCTGATTAACTTGAAATACAAAACTTAACAATCTAGGAAATCTATATTACTAAAGCATGCCGCGTGCCATGAAGGCATACAAATCTCTAAAGAGGATCTTCATGCACGGCTCAGAAGTTTGCTTTTAATAATAGAATAGATATTTGAAGAAGACTACAACCTAACACTATATGCTCAAAAATATATGATGATGTATTTTTGAGTGGAACACATGGTGCAGGAGTATAATAGCGTATGAATTATTATATAGCCTCTGATTCGATTGGTTATTGTAATTCAGAGTGCACTGGTTGTCAAAAGATATGACTGCAACCTATAGCTACTCAAATCATATAAAACTCCTCTTATGACCAGGTAAATCATATCTTGAATCATAAATGGATTATTGATGTAACGGATAGCTAGTTAACAATTTTATATTGCTGCTGATGTGGTTATCATAACTAACCAAGTCGGCTGGCTATAGGTCTGAAGTACCTGTCATGCAAGCAGTCCAAAATCTTAGACGAACAAGAAATCTGACATTCTAGAAAAGGATGAGCAAGAACCTGGCAACTTCCAGTTATCACTGTTGCACATGTTAAATATTCATTTCTCAGTTGTCATCGAACAGTGGATCCTCTTTGTTCTTGCAAGTGGTTCAATCATGTTATGTCCAAAGGTTCCTCACAAGTTTGAGCTCATGCATTCTAAGTCTCAAGGATGACATGCTGCTCGTCCTGTAGAATAGACCAATCGTTGTTCAATAGGCCTTTTTACTTCTCTCCTCTGGTTGGCAATACACTGTTATATTGGCTTCATCAGATGTCCTGCTAATCACTCATAATTAGCTATCGTTCTTCAATTATAATTAAATTTTTTCATTACATGCAGCCTAATATGGATATTAGAATATTTTATTATTTTAAACATTAAAGACAAGCGTCAATGCTAGCCAGCCCGGACTCAAAAAATCATGCCATCAGGTCATCAAGGTATCTAAATAATGTTTCAGTATCCTGAAATCCTAAGACGTAAGTTCATGGGAAGAAAGTGGAACAAAAAACCGGTAAAGGGTCGTATGGGATGATGTTGGTATGTCAATTTGATGGTGCCGACCTTGTACATATTATGACAGAGGGAAACAAGTATTGCCTGCAGACAGCACTAAAAGAAACCAGAAAACTTCTGACAGTTTTGTGTTTGTTTTGCAGTAGAAAATATTAACAAGACAAATAACTTGTGGAGCAAAGTGGCCTGGCCATGGGCTTCAATAAACATGATGCGTTCTTATCATCTGTAATCCTGTAGTTCTTTGCTTGTACTCAATGGCCTAAGACAGATTTATATTGGAATGGGCCACATGATGTTCAATTGTACCATATTGGAGTCTAGAACAAGCAAAACTTTTTTTGGGTAGTTGGTGGGATGAGCAGAAAACTCAACTTTTAATTAAAAATCATGAGAGAGAGAGAACATCACAGCAAATGTTGGTGTTAATGCATAATTTTCGTTATTGTAAAATGATAAGCTCAAGTAACGTGCTTGATCGTCAACTGCACCAGGCGAGACCCTTTGTAATGGGAAACACAGATACCATGGGCTGAATAGACGCCGTTTCAAGGTCATAATTCTTTTTGTCATCGGTTCACCAACGCTTTTGTCTTCACATGGGAAAGGAAGTGCTGTAACAACGCATGGACGACTGAACATTGAAAAAATGAACTCAACACTCATCACAGAAAAGAAAAAGATGGTAAAATCATGACTTTAATTGATCATGTCACCATTTACAAAATAAAGCACCTTGAATCGACACAACAATTGGAACTTTGAAAAATTTTGTTCTGACTAGATGCGAGGACAAGGTCATTCAACAGCCATCATACACTTTATTAAACAATCACTTAAATACCCATGCTTATGAATGACACATGATATGTGTCCTTTTTAAGAACCTATCCTTCGTATACCCATAATACGACACGGGGCCTCCAGATGGCTGTAACAACCCTTGCAATGCCAGCCTTTGTTCCACCCTCTCAAGCAGCCTTTGTTCCATCGGCGAGGATCGAAGGGACCTCCGCAACCTGACTGGGATATCCGGCTCAACCTTCAATTCCAACATGTACCCAAAAGTATTAAGTATAAATTTGAGGCAGCCCACATGTTTCTCCTGGATTTCGCTGGGAGTTCAGATTCTCTATACTGCAACTTTTGTACTGTTGAGTCCCACATTTTCATGAATCGTCCATCAAATCATCCATCTCGGAGACCGACAGCTCTTATTTATCATAAGAATAATTATTTTTTAGCATGATATAAAGACATACTATAAAGATAAATGACATGACGATCGTACATTGAAAATTTAGGACTCATGCTACTCACCCACGATCTAATCCTTTCACCAAAACAACTGCTATGGCTTTATTTGGCATTCGGTTGCAGCACATAATGGAGATTGGGTCTCCTTGGTGAAGAAAAAAGGCGACAATCAAGGAAGTGTTCGGTTGCCCGTTTCCTAAAACAGGTGCATTTTTGAACAGGGCTGTACTCACCCAATCTTTCCCAACTTGTCATAATTTCCATCGTGCTATTATATATGAATGTTGGTGAAAATAAATTTAAATTCCTTGCAAATGACCTGTCCTAGAAATCTCTTCTCTTATTTTTTCTTTTTTCTTTTTTATGAAATAATGCATTATGCACACTGTAATTAGTAGTTGTAAAATGCTCTCATTAAAATATTTCAGTTGGTCTAGTGATCTGCCGATTCTCATTAAATTAAATCTGGTTTCTCTACCAAGGTGCCAGTGGTTGATTATGCCTGCTAACTCTCTCTCTCTGTTCTTTTTGGCATCGATCTTATTATAATTCTTTAAAACATAGGTCACTATAAACTGCGCACTTGTCGATTATAAATCACTAGTAGCATAGATCATGTGCTATTTTGCCTTGCTACTTAGGCAAGGGGGCAGGGTCCGATTCTGGTTGGTATCGGCACTCGAGGAGTGGATTGCGAATATGGTAGGTAAACATTAGGCCCTTCTAATCTTAAATAAGGAAAAAAAAAATCAAATTAGAGGTCCCTCTCCTAAGATTTTTAAAATTTGAAAATCAACCGAGCATATTTGAGATTTCTAAAAGATTTCAGTGGATTTTGTAAGAAGTGAGATAAAATCTTGGCTGTCATGGTTTCTCCAAATTAATTACTAATTCAAGAGAACCAGTTGAATATTTTATAACAAAAACCTTAATTTGTATATCTAATACTGTTTACAAATATCATTGGTATTTTGTATTGTACTATTGAATATGTTTATGTACATTGGTGCGCATCTTAGATTCCATAATTGAGAGGATGTGTAGGAGCCGGTGAGGGGAAGTGGACAGGGCGAGGGAAAGTGGCTGGTTTAGAAAACTTCCGTTAGTGTCAGGAGCGAGCAGATGTGTGTCTTGGGTGACCGGGACATCAGTTATACTACTGTTGCTGTTGAGCTTCAGATGGCATTGATTGGGAGACAGCCAAGCTGGAGGTCGGTTGAAAGATGAGGCGAAAAAAATCACGGAAACGTACAAATTTACGTACCTTAGGTTGTCTCACGAAGAACTCTTCAACATTTAAATTAGATGAAACACAGAAAATAGTAAAAAATAATAATAATAATAATTTTTGAACAAAAAAAATTTATGTAAATTTTTTTTTGATATAAAAAAAAAGAGTGAGAAGGAATCATGAGGACCCTCATTCCATTAGAAAATATCGGATGCATTGCGATAATAATTAAAGCTAAGCCACTATCATAAAATTGAACTCCAAACGTGAGGACGTAGAACTAACGATCCGTACCATCTTGATGGTTATCTAAATTTTTTTTTTTCTCTTTATATAGAGAAGAATTTGTTGGTTATTATGCTGAATCTTTCAAATATAGTTATGGCATTAATAGGCCTAAAATGTAAATAGTTACTACATCCATGATGGGATAACCATCGTGGATAATTATTCTATCCAAGATGACGAACATATTGTCCCATATCCGCATGAATAAAGAAAATGGTCTGAAAAATTTCATCGGAGCCAAACCCTTAGTTTATCAGTAGTTGGTAAATGACCAAAAAATAATTTTGGTAAATAATCAAAATTAAGAAAGTTATCTATAGATAATCGAAGAGGTAGATCGGTAAATACCTGAGATCAAAAAATTTCGTTGTCTATATAACAACTACCATTCCCGATAATTATAAATTTATAATAATTATAATGAGTGTTTTTTCAACCATCTTGCATGCTCTCAAGTAATTATTCAAAAATAAATGTTAGTATGGTATATCATTCTTCAAACAATTATTTAAAGTTTTTAGGTGCTACAAGCTGTTTAGAAAAAGTTTAAAAGATTATTATACATACCGTCCAGGAATAGCAAAAATGTCAAATAATATCCTCCCTCTATATTATAAATTTATAATAGGTTATTATAATACTAATAATATAACATTACTATTTTTTTATTATTATAGCTTTATTACTGCAATCAATCAGACACCAAGCTCTATAGCATGTGAGAGAATCTCAGTTAATCTATCTCTGTGTTATATTATTTTCTTTTCCTTTTTAGGATACATTTAAAAGGGAAGTCTTCAAAATTTAAAATCTAAGGAAGATACAAATATACCTTATTTTCAAATCATCCTTCCATCTTTCCATCGGATTTCATTTATTTTTTCATTTTTTCCAAGGAAGAGAGCCAAGGCCTTATAAATAACAACATCCAATAACATCGACATAAATTATAGAGATAGCTAGGAAGAGTTTCATTATCTTGCCAAATGAAGCTTTGTGGAGTGGACACCACTGCTCTCCCAGCAATGCGATCAGCCATCTTGCTGGCTTCTTGCAAGATTTGAGAAGTTATGAAGTAGATGAGATCTCCTAGGATTTGGATTGTATCTTTAGAATGAACGATTGATCTTTTTTTGTGGTATTAATCATCAAATGATTTTTTTTTTACATATATTTCAAACTATGATATCAGCTTCGTGGTCTGTGTTATAGATTAAAAAATTTATTATATTTTAAAATCTGTGTAAAATGTGATCTTAACGTCGCAAAAAACATGACTCATTCTTTCGCGCCAAAGATACAACCCGGTTCGGAGCAGCGCTGCCGCCGCCTCTGTTATAACGTCCGAGATTTTAAACGATGCCGGCACTGATACAGACCGTTATATCGGCTGAAATAGATATCAAAAAAGGTAGATGACTTGAGCCCCGCTCCTTTATCGCCTTCTATAAAAAGGTAGGTGGGCCCAACTTTTCACCTGCAACTCTTCCGCTCCCACACTCCGAGTTTTTGAACGGCGACGAGGGTTCCGATGTCCCCGGTCCCATCGTCCACCTCTCTCTCGTCGTCTTTCTCCGTCCTTCCGCTCAATCGAAGCCGTGCACAAACTCTCGCGGTCTCTCTTTCTCCATCTCTGTTCTTGTGGTAGTGAGTTCTCCCACCCTCTGTTCCCTTCACCTAATCTCTACATTGGGTTTTTCCCAATCTTTTTTCCGTGGAAAGAAACCCTGATGTTCCTTTGTTTTCTATCTCCATGGCTCTCTCTCTTTTTCAGGAAGATAACATGTGCTGCATTGTGCTTTCCGTTCGTCCTGGAGTGATTTTCCTGGAGATGGTTCCGTCTATCCTCCGGAAGGGTATATAATCCACATTGTTGCTTCTAGGGTTTCTTTCTTTCCCTTTTCTTTTCTTGAACTATATTTGGTATTCGTGGTATTCTGGTGCAGAAAATTCGTAATATTATATCTTTCTTGTTCTTGTTTTTGCTTACTGGCATTGGGGCTTGTTTTTGGATTTGCTGCAATGGATATTTGAATCGCTGTTCTTCTGAGCTGCTTTTTCCCCCCATAAATCATTTCATATTTGCTGTATATTGATGCAGTGGACAGGTTTTAGGGCTGGAAAATAATTATCATCTCCCTTTGTTTTCATTTTCATGTTCTTGCCAGGTGGTATTAGGGTTTGTTTTATGCGTTTCCCGGAGCACTTGGTCATTTTATATTGATTTTCTTGATTTGATCTTTTTTGATAGTACTTGGTTTGTTTTCTAAGTCATGTTCTTTGCTTGCTGCCTTTTGATGTCTTATTGGTTGGGCTTAGAGTTGTAGGTCAATGGTGTGACTTTTTTCCTTCCATATGTTTTGTGGTAATAAGAAAGGTGTTTGAGTCGAGGAAATACAGTTCTGCATGGTTTTCTTGTTGCAGCACAAGGCATGCGATTCTGTTCAGCATGGTATATGGTCAAGGATTTGTAGGCTAATAGGGGAAATGTTCATCTTGCAGATTCATGGGATACTTGGTGTTAAGTGGAAAGAAAAATGTGTTTTTTGGAATCAGAACTTAAATTTTCCATTAATCATGTGATTTTACTGCCCTTAGAGTAAAGTGCTTGTAATTACTTTTGATCGTTCCATTGTTTTTTCAAGGAAATAAAACATGATTTTTTTAAAGTCAGGGATGCTTTAAATAAGTGAAGTATGTGATGCACTCTTACATGCAGTACTTTTGATCTAGTTCAAGATATGACAAAAAAAGGGTATTTTGTTTATAGCACTGGCTATAGGTGTAGAATTGTATGACCTACATTGTTTAGGTGCTTCTCCGGTTGATTCATCAAAGCAACCTTGTATTTTGGTTGGAGTGAAACTGTTTAGAATGTTGGGAATCTTGGGATATGGAAGGTATATTGTAAGCTGAAGCTATTGAAATTTTAGCTTTCCAAGATCGAAAATGCAAAGGAAACACATTTCATGGTGCTCTACGTCCGATTATGGCAGAAGCTTGGGGGTCATGTTCCTTTATGTTAGATTTATAAGGATTGGTTTGCATGTTTTGTAGGAAACTTTTTTCCCATTTTATTAGAAATAATTGATTTTCAGCCAAAATGTGCAAAGCAAACAAAAATAGTTGCTTTAGTTGGGTTTTAAGCAATAATTTGCATGTATTCACACAAATGTTTGGATCATCCAATTAAGTACAACTCGAAACCTTACTTTCTTTCATACTCCAAGGATTAGCTTGGCAGAGAGGGGAATTAATCAAGTTAAAATGACCGTGAATCATGACTCTTTTATTCTTTGACTATTGATTCTCAATCTTAGTTATTGTCATCTTACCATTTGACTCTTTATTTTTGTTTCACTTGAACCTACATTCCAATTAAATGGTTCAGTGTATGCATGGAGCCCCTCTAGATGTATCAAACTTGTCGAAGTAGGATCTTAGAACTTAGGCATGTGCTCCCTCACAGGTGAAGTCGTTCATTCTTCCTCATCAACTTTAGTGAACTAATCTTAGTTCTACCCCTTTTTTGTTCTTTAACTTGCCTATTCATTTCCATTTTCATATCTACATTGTCTAATAGAATTTCTTGTTTTTTGTCACTTTTTTTTTAAAAATTTATCGTACATGTATTTCACATCTGTCGAACATCATTTGCACGATTTGTTGGTTGCCAAGCATTTCAATCCTTGCATATTGCTAGTTTAATTTCTTTTTAGATATTTTTCTCAAATCATCTTGACAGACATAATTAGCATGTTAGATTAGAGTTGCATCTAATGGTGATGTTCTCTCATTTGACTGGCTCAAACCTATGACAAGAATGCTATGAGAAAAATGATTACATAATGATATATACGTTTGATCAAGTGAAGAAAGTTATTTTATTTTCTTTTTTGGGGTGAAGGATTTTATTCAGTTATGTTATTTGTCATATTACGAGTTTGGATGAGGGCTAGGTTTACTTAATTAATTTTATGATCATGCCATCCATAGTTTGCCAATTGATGGTAAGCACTGGCATTCTGACAAGATGATACATGATTTGATAGAACATTGCTATTTGCATGTTGAGATATGTCGATCAATTTCAAATTCATTCAATCAATTCAAGTACTTTATACTAGTGTACATGTGTTTAATAAACAAACTTTGTTGTGAATCGGTAGACCAAAATCTAGGTTCACAAATATTTCAAGGTATTCGTGGGTCGTTGCTTTTTACATGCATTGAATAGTTTCAAATAACCTATGATAGAAGCTAATGTTTTGAAATTATGCTTACCAAGGCTTATCGTCTCGGTATTGGATGCCATGTTGGTACCATCCTATTACAGTATCGGTATACGGTATGGTACGAGATGACGAGACATACCGAGCATCAAGATGGTATGAGAAGGTGTGGCGTATTGAGTGTCGGTATGGAATGAGACTGTGAGGCATATCGAGTATCAGTATGGTACGAGACTGCATTTCGGTATGGTACGACACCAACCAATATGGCAAATCTTGATGTTTACACTTTAATAACATAAATGACCTCAAAATTATGGTGTAAATACAAGGGGATGTATAACTAGCTTATAAGTCAACAATCCAAATTTTGCTCATATGGAAGCTAATGTATTAGTAATGCTACTTTACTATTTTATTTACTCAATGTACTCGATGCCATGTTGATGAACATGGCCTTGTTTGTGCCTTCATGCCCTCTAAATTAGTAGCTTCCATGTTTGCATTTAAATGAGTCAAGTTAGCTAGATACGGACCTTGATATTTCTTGTTTAGGCCATCTTTGACAACTTTGAAGGCACCTTTAGGTGCTTTTATGTATGTTTGTAAAATAGTTTAGTGCTATTTTGGTGTATATAAATGTCAATGAGGAAGGTTTTATTGTCTTTGCTTAGTTCCTTTAAGCTAGCCTTAGTTGGTGATACAAAATTAGTTGATCTGCAGATTCTTGAGTGACCTAGACGCATATGCAATAGCTCCAAATTAATACATCTTTGCATGCCAACACTAAAAAGGATGCAACACTTGCCACTTGAAATTAATTTGAAGAAGGTAGTCATATTGTGGTTAGAGACTTGCATATTTGTTGGGCATGTGCCAGCCTTAATGGGATTAGATTGTCTATTGCTATATGTAAATACTTAGGATGCTTGATAATTGATATTACTTTCATCATCCAACACATTGGTGTATGATCATGCGTGGATTAAGGATTGAAGTTCTTGAGTGAATATTGTTCTGATATGAGCATGAAGATGCAAACAATCTGGCCTCGACTTTGCCTAAGCAATTCAAAGAGAACTTACTCATTTAGGCATTTGGAGGTCCTCCCTATTTGCCTTAATGATCTTACGATGTCACCTAGATGACTTGGAGGACTTGGATTACTTATGCCTCTCATCATGTAGTTTCTTTAGGTATGTATTTGATTGCCTGGGACAAAACTCACTTTGCCAGAGTGCCTTCAATGCCCTGGCACCAAAGGCACTTCGGGCATTCTTGAGACTAGTTCTTCTTCGAGAGGGAAGTGACTTTAGGCTACTTCAAGAAAACCAAAAGCCACATGTCACTTCCTACATACTTGAAGTGACTTTGGATGCCCACTTACAAGTAACCAAACATGCCCTAGCTTTCGCAGCTTGGTTCATATTGAAGAGACAATAGAACATATAAACCAATTTACAAATATGATACTATTGGGACATTACTGCAGCATTTACCTTTGTGTGCTATTAAAATACATAAAAAAGAGAGGGTGCAAAATAGTTTATTGGACATTATAAGTTTTGAATGTGGCCAGATTTGTGGGTAATGTGCCATTTCTAATGTATGATTCTGATATGCTACATTTGCTTGTATAATTGACATGATTATTTGACATAAGATGTATGTGGCATGCAAGATTAGGGCTGAAAATGGATCAGATGTGGATCTAATATCATATATCCATATTTGCATTTGGTGAATATCAACGTGAGTACAGATACTAATCAGATGCAAAAATTTATATCCATATTTGTTTTAAAGGGATACAGATTCAAAGTATGTACAGAAAGTATGAATATAAATTAGATCAAAATTCATTATTTCAGTATTGGACCCCGTACCGATATCATCATATTACAGTGTCTGTATGTGGTCAGTACGGTATGGGACATTATATTCAGTGTCGGCATGGTATGAGACCGGTGTCGTACGCCTCGTGCTAGGCAATGTTATTAAGGTGCTCAGGCGAGGCATCCTTGGCTGAAAGCGCCTTAGCCTCCTCCAGGCGAGGCTTCTTTAGCCAGGCGAGTGCCTCTGCCGCCTAGGCGCTCGCCTGGAGCGAGGCGCAAGGTGCTCGCCTTTGGCGCTCAATTAAAATTGGTTTTGTTTTCCTGGCTGTTCAATTTCCAATTTAACAGGGCGATTTGATGTTTGGTAATGATGATGACTTGACATGGGGTGCGGTAGCTAGGGCAGCAGGTGTTGGACAAGGAAGAAAAAATATTAGATTGCAAGCAAGATCAAGATCAGCAGCAGCTTCAACTTCACATTTAGAGCCACTAAACTTAAATCATGAAGAGATTGGTTCTAGTTCAGAAGAAGAGATTGAGAAGAACGTAGAGAATGACCTATCCGATGATGGGGGAGATGATCATTATGACAACTTAGGCATATAATCTGATGAAGACTTTTAGTTTTAGACTTTTAGAATAGAACAGTAGGCTGCCCTGTGTAAGTAACAGAGAAAACAAAAAACTCAAAAAAGTTTTTGCCTTTTGGATATGGTGTTTAGACAAAAAAAATCTGATGATGACTTTTAGTTTTGGATTAGATCATTCGAACAATAGGCTGTAATGAAGACTTATAGTTTCAGAATAGACTATATATTTTTTTATTTTTTCTAAAAAATTGGCATCTGACTTCAATCAGGCGCTCGCTTTTTCAGCGCCTAGCGCCTCAAGCGCTAGACAGGGTCTAGCGCCTTGAGGGTGGCTGGCGCCCTTAACAACCTTGGTGCTAGGTGGTATGGGACGGTATGACAGACCATGAATTAGATAGTTAATTTTTATGACCATCAAATCAAAGATATCACTAAGTAGAAGGTAAATTAAGTTAATAACATGTTAATATGGTCATCCATCTCTTAAAAGTTCATGAATGCTATATAAGATTAAACAGGGTTACAATTGTTGAGAATTGTGTCCTAAAATCAATCATGTGACGATTGAGTTCATCCTTGTATATGAATTATTGATTATTGAATAATAGTTATTTTGATATTTTTTCATCACAAAATGACATCTTCTTTGAACTCTTGTACTGTGATGAAGTTCCTAGAACTATGCTAGTGTACGATAAAGAGAAGATTTATCGTATAGTTCTTAAACAAGTTCGCGACCAAATGATACGTTATTACGGGACGATGATATTTATTGAGTGAAGGTCGTTGTGTGCCATATGGGTTGGTTGTCCTCTTAACCAAGGAGTGTGGTGATACTGGTATGGCATACAGATGAGATGTAAGGGTACATCGTCACTGAACAAGTGACTCACCTGCTGAGCGTTCTGCTGTCAAGAGCTGCTCACGAAACAATGGGTATAAATATCTTTCAGACCTGAGATCACCATAGTGACTTGCAAGCAACTCACTGTGCTTTGGTGCCGAACTACCTGGATTTTTAATGTAGTGACGGAAGGCTACTGGGTACAGTCAAGTACTTGCGAAGTCTGTGTGTGGATCAAGATGGGATTGACTTCTCTGGATTATTGAAGTTGATGTATCGCTGTATTTTAATTTAGTAAAGTTTTGGTCAGGGTAATCCATGAGATGGATTTGAAAGGTTGAAATACAATGTGGATGAAGCAATCTCGGTTGACAGTGAATCTGAGACCATCCTAGAGCATCCAGAGTCAAAAGGATGAATTATACGGTAATCATGAGTATGGATTTTGGAATATTTCTTTGCGATAATTCGACCTATCTGGATGTTGGGAATCATTGCTAGATGGTATCTCGATTAGTGCATGAATTGATTCTTGTGCTACCGGCTTAGTGTTTGAATCTATGGAGTCACGCACACAAATCAGACAAAGTAGGAAGAAATTGACCTATGTTTATATGTCCAATCTGGAAGTACTTGACTTGATTGAACATATAAGCTAACTTGATTGAGAATTGAGTTATGGGTCAAACGGGATTGAAGAGTTGACTATGTCTAGCTAGCACTATATATGAGATTCAGGTTCAATCCCGGAGATGAACAATTTCTATCTATGATCCATGAAACATATGAAAGATTGGATTTAAGTACTAATTAATTTCAGATTAGATCTGAATTAATTAGACTTAAATAGGTCCAAAATCCAAGTTAGACTTGGTATAAAAATCCTAAAGAGTTTAGGATTGACAGTCTTTCGAAATTGTTTCGAACCGGCTTCGAATCGGATTCGAATCAGACTTGTTTTGGATGGGATAGCATATTCCTACTTGCACTGGGAATACCCACTCATGAAGCATGATCAAAAATTGGTTTGGTGCTTATTTGGGGCGTCCCAAGTGGGTATGGGAGTGGGTGCAAAGTGGATGTCATAAGTGATGGCAATTATGTCTCATGTAGGAGTTCTTCTTTCATGAGTATTGGACCAATTCAAATCAGATTTGAATAAAGAGTCATCCTCTCATTGGGTCATGAGAATCATCTATAAATAGAGAGGGACAGGCGTGTGAAGAGAGAGGTCCTTCATCTTCTACATTTCTCCCTTTGTTGCCGCCTCCTCTCCTTGGGCGTGGATCCTTCTTGAGCATCCTACCTGCTGGTGTGAGGTGTCATATTATCACATCTCATCCCTCGATTAATTGAGTTGCGAAGTCAATTGGATTGGAGTTCATCCTGCTTTCCTGCGGCGTCTGACGTGCATGCGAAGTAGAGGGTCTGCATATCCAGGCCTCCGCGAAGGTTTATATCAGATAATTTGGAATTTGATCCCTGGTTTCGCTGCGATTCAGGTAAGGATTTGATTCATAAACAAGTAGAACATTAGAGAAAATTTTTAGATGCAATCTGGGCATTCTGGAGGGAAACTGTTCCCTTTCCAACAACAATCATAGTCGCATATTTAGGTATGAATTAGATAGTTGTTTATCCATTTCTATATTCATTTTTCTTTGACAATATAGAGATGAATATGGATATTGGGTGGATGCTCAAATTTGTTTATGTATTTGGATAGATTTACTTATGAAAATAGATGTGGATGGATATTATCCTATCCATTTTCACCCTTATACAAGGAACACTACATAAGGCTATCAAATTGACAAGCTTTTTGTGAGCCTTATTTGCTTGTTTGATTAGTAAATGAGCTGAAATAAGCGAAGTTTTTAAGCTTGAAAAATAAATGAGCTTGAGTATGAGTTAGGTTCAGCTTGCTTGTGCTCATCTTAGTATGGCTAATTGAATAACCATAATCATGTATGTAAAGCCTTTTCCAAACTATTGCAGGTTAGTTTTATGGATCCTCATTCATTGAGAATTCCTATATAGGGCTATCTTTCTTGTAATTTCAGGCTATTCCTTCTTTTTCTCACAACTTCCATCAATTGATCTCAGGTCTTTCCCATGTACATCCTTGAACATAAATTGAAGTGAAAGGAATGCCCAAATACTCATGCATATTATATTTGAATCCATCTTAGCATTATTTGACAAGTTTTTACAGCTAGTCGTTAACCTTTAACCTTTCTCATCTTGATTTTGGATTGCCCATGGGGTATTGTAGCTTGAGTTTAATTAATGTATTTATTATTTGCTTGTTCTAAAGTTATTTTAATTATTTTACATCTACTTTCAAATACTTTTTAAGTTTTTTTAATAGCATGCACTTTGTTAGACCTTAGATCTACTAGTTTCAAATTTATTTACACTAAACACTTAGGGCCTATTCCAATGGCTGGAGAGGTTATCTTGAGATAATTTCCAATGCAACTAAACTTTGAGAGAATGGGTAGTGCCGATGAGAAAGATGGGCACAAATAGGGCGGTCGCAGATCAAAGAATTCCAAAGATCAGGATCTTTGATTCCTTTTAAAAGGTGATTTCTAGTATATTGATTCTATTGAAATTTTAGGAGCCAAAATTTTCCTCTCAAGCAAGAATTCTTTTCCATTATAAGGTTTGCATTCTCGATACTAGATCTTGTACTAGTATCAGACTATTACTATGTTGCTATGCCTAGTAGGGGGGTCGATTCGGAGTAACAACACTTAGTACGATTGTACTATATATTGGTTTGGTACCAATACGGTATGTATGGTATGCATTGGTACCGACTGGTACAACAAACCTTGAAATTCTATTGGATATCAAATGGATAACTTAATAAACATTCACACTAACCCTTAAGCCCTTCGATACAAGATCAAATGGCTTTTCTTGGTCAATGGAAGGGGAAGGGAAGGGAAGAAGACCCAAAGAAATCCCTCAAGCTTGTACCTAGCCCTTTTGACAATGTCATTTTCATTCCCTCTCATTTTTCCCATTCTTTTCTCTTCTAATCTCCAAAAAGGTGAGATGGCAGTCTTTAGAGAATCTTTGTTGCTAACTCTTTATCTTTTTAGCTCTTTGCTTTTAGGTTGCGTTTGGTAGTTGGCAATCTATCCAGATTGCTGGCAATTTAAAAAGGCCCCATCGGATTACTGCGTTTGGTACATTCTTTGGATTGTAATCTGGATTGCCTTGGCAATCCAGATTGCCTCTCAGAAGGTAATCTGGATTACCTAAGAGAAGGATGGTTATTTAGATTACCAAATATTTGGTAATCTGAAATGAAATAGTTGGACGAAACCACCCTCCTTTGTCATTCTCCTCCCCGATGGCCTTCTCCTCAACCTCCTCCGCCGCTTCCTCCTCTTCCATCTTTCTGTTCTTTGCCATCGGCTACGGGGATGGGGATGAGGTCATGGAGTGTGCGGCGTGCCTGGCCAAGTTCGAGGAGGGGGAGAAGGTCATGCGGCGGGGAGGAGGGGATCAAGTCTTCTTCAGCTAATTCGGGAGGTCCATAACTGAGGATCGAGGTGCCGGCGAGGAGGGGCGAGGGGTTTAGGGTGTCGGAGGAGTTGGGGTTAGGGTTCGAGTTGGGATCGTCGGAGGGACAGGGGATGAAGTCGTCGGCGAGCTGGATTCTGTTGCTGAGGAGGCTTCTGAGTAGGGATTTGAAGATCTATCACAGTGGGAGTTCGGGGGCGGACCCGGATTTGAAGAGGGGGGAAGGGATGGAGCCAAGGTATGCTGAACCGGTACTGCTGGCCGTATCGATCGGCCGGCAGTACGGTTCGGTATGATTTCGTACCGTACCGAACCAACGAAGGCAAGCGGATCCAAATCGAAAGAAGAAAAGAGAGAGAGAGAGAAATAGAGAGAGAGAAAGAGGAAGAAAGAAAAAGAGGGAGGGGAAGGAGCCGGCGGGGCCGTCGGACGGCCTCCGGTTGGCCGCCGTGGTCGTCGGAGGGTGCAGTCGACGCGCGCGGCGCCGCAAGCGTGAAACAAGGGCGTCGCCCCTGTTACGCAAATTTTTTAAAAAAATCTAGTTTTAAGTGAAGCCGACAAATAGTTTGCCGGCTTCATGATTTTTGTATTTTTTTTAAAAAATCTCTTAAATTGGCAACTAGGTTGCTGCCTCATAAGTTTAAAAAAAAAAAGCGAAACAGATGGTCGTCTGTTTTAAAAAAGAAGAGGGCGGAGCTGTGGAGGGGCTTCGTCCGCTCGACCGCCCTCAGGCTGTCGGCGTCGGCTCGTCGGCCATCGGGGCCTTCGCGACAGAGGCGCCATCCGTCCGGTAGGTCCCTCGCTCCCTTTCGAGCTCTCTCTCTCTTTCTCTCTCTTGAAAGCCCTATCGGGCGATACGGGGCTCGGAAGCCCCCGACGGCCGCAACCGGCCACCGTCAGCCTCCGGCGGTTCCCACCTCCCTCTCTCTCCTCTCTCTTTCTCACTTTTTCTTTTTTTTTCTTCCGTACCGCCCGTGTCTCAAATTTACCGATCGAATTGTGCCGGTTCTCCGTCGGTCCGATACGATACGGGGTGTACCGGCCGATTCGGCACGGTATGAAAAATCTTGGGCGGAGTGATCTCATCCGTCGCCCCATTCTTTGTCGCCATCGACACCGCCACCATCGGTAGCGGCTGTTTGACATAGGGTGGAGACAGGGGGTGGTGCGGGAGGGTCGGAGGAGGCATGGACGATTGGGGGGTGATGTCGGAGGCGCGACGGGCGGGGTGCCGCGGGGGGGGGGGTGTCGAGGTGTGGTGTGCGGGGGAAGGAGAAGGAATGGAGAAAATAAAAAAATAAAAATAAAAGTAATAAAAATAATAATAAGTATGAAAATAAATTTCATCATTAAAAAAGTTAAATAAATAATTTAAAATGCTAAATGAATAATTTGATTTAAGTGTATTTTAGGAATTTGATGCTACATTACTAGTAATTTGATTGTCATACCAAACATGTCAATCAAGATTCTCAGTAATTTTACTGCAACATCATTTGTGTGTACCAAACATAGTAATCAACATTACTGGCAATCTATGTAGATTACAGTAATCCAGATTATTAGATAATTCAGATTAAGATTGTCTGAAAATGCACCAAATACAACCTTATTATCTTAAAGGTTCAAGAAAAGGGGCAATCACACCTCCCAAAGTCATACATTGTTTTCTAATGCCTATTCTTATTCCGAGTTCAAAGCAATCAACTTTTGACATACATTCTCGATTCTAAACTATATCATTCCATCTTAGATAAATTTGTCTTTCCCACTTTGTTCTCCTTTTCTAAGTCCCAAGCCGTCGAAGGGGTGAACATAAACCTAGGCATTGTATTGTGACATCAGTCTCAATCAAAAGCATCAATTTATGCTCATTTCAAGCTTAACCAAAGCAAGTTGGAGTTTAGCTTGAAATTAATTACATAAGCTTGACTTACACTTACTAGCTTAAGTTGAGGCTCAAGCCAAGATGAGGTAGTTATGCTTGTTTTTGAGCTAAGCTTGTGTTGAGTGTAGGCTACTCGTGTTTGTCCTTTGACATTTTATTATACTAGCTTATAATCCTATTCAATGCGTGGGATGATCAACTTTTTTTTTTGTCACTTCTTTTTTTTTCATTTCATTATCTTTTTCAGAGATCTGTGGGAAAGGAGAACAATTGAGAGACATTAGAGGGGTTTCTTAACTCCCCTGAGGTTTTGAGAGCTTAATCTTGACATTGGGGCACGCATAAATATGCTCAAGAATGTAGCCAATGTTAAACCAATAGAAGATCACGATTCTAGAATGACAAAAATCACGATTCCATAGGAAAGGACATTTACGTGAATAGAAAGAATGCAGAGGGCTTTCCTGTAGCGGCTGAATCTAGATTTTAACCTAAGTAAACCAGAACTAAGGTTGGCTGTAATGACAAAAATCACGATTCCATAGAAAAGGACATTTACGTGAATGGAAAGAATGCAGAGGGTTTCCTGCAACGACCAAATCTAGATTTTAACCTAAGTAAACCACAACGAAAGTTAACAGCCAACCCCAGCAGAGCGGCAAACAAAATACCTTCTTGTTTATCTTCTCAGGAAGGTCAAAAGAAAAGGTTAAAAGGAATGATAGTGAAAGACTTGGCAGGGCCTTAAAGACCTGTTTGTATTTGAACACACTGATATAGAATTCTTTAATGATCTAGCAAGTTAGCAAAATAATACGAGATACATTGACTTAGTCTTGAACCCTAATTTGGATGAGATCTACATCTTGTTAAATCAGAAACTAATTGCATTGGAGAAGTACTCAACCTAAATAGAAGAAACCAAAACAAACCTGTTCCACTCACTCTAGCCACCTCAAGTCTTATCCTCATTGCTTAACCATGGTTAACAAAATAGTAAGCCAAAGCCAAGCAGCAAGGGAATCCTATTCTCGTCCACACTAGTCTCTTTACTCCCCTAGACCCACCCCAGTTTGTGGGGCCCACCGCAGCTTCCAGAGAACCTTCGATAAGAAGGTATCATTAAGAATCCAAAACTGTGGATTTTTTATAGCCTTATGCTAATTAATACGCCTTCTAATCCCCACTTGTCCTTCCTCACCTATTCTATGGGCGGTGAGAACCACCATTCAGCGAGCTCGCCGTGCCAGCCCATCTTGCCCATCTCCCTTCTCCTCTTCCTCGAGTTAAAAAAAGAAAAAATAATTTCTGCACTCTGCCTCGAGTGAAGCCCTTCGCTGCTCTCTTCTCTCTTTATCTTTGTCCTCCCTTTCTCTTCCTCTCTCTTTTCTTTTCCTTCGATCTCAGCCCTCCAATTGAGATCTGGTCGGGATCCGACAGTTGACGATGAGCAATGCTGTGTTCCTCCCTTCTAGCTCATTTTAACGCTGAAAAGCTCCAGATCCACTCATTCTCCGTGCGGGAGTACTTGGAGGGCGAGGAGGGTGCTTTGCCCGGAATAGACGGGGAGGAGGGGGAGGAGGTACAGTGGGACCTGCAATTGGCAGGGGAGGGGGGGTGGGTCGGCGGTAGAGGAGGGGTTGGTGGTGACTGCATCCTCGACGATCTTGAGGGTGGAGCGGTAGCGACGGAGGCGGCGGATGTCATCCTTAATCTTCTGCTGGGAGTTTAAGCAATCCAAGGAGGGCGATGGCGTCTCTCCCACGATCATTCGCGAAGTCATGGTACCTTCTCTGCCTTTCTTCTCTACCTGTTGCTCTCAATCATCGCAGTTTATCAGCAAACCTATCTTTCTGATGAGAGGCGGGATGCAAAAGAAAAAAATAGTGGACACGTGGCAGATAGGGCCTTCGAAAAACATGCACACGTGGTGGATGAAGGTTAATGCTTTCGTTTTAATATATATATATATTTGCAAGATTAAAGCTTAACTTGGAAGATCTTATTTGCATCTTCAAGAGGGGGTAATGTTGTTTCATTTGAAGGTTTGCTGAACTGGTACTGGGGGGAGAGGGGTATCGGTTGGCGATCATTTCGGCATGGTACGGATCTGTGCTATGCAGTTTTGAGGAGTACCGACAAAGGAAGATGGGGAGGAAGAAGGAGAGGGAGGGGGGAGAGAGAGAACGGGGGACTCACTTGCATGGATTGATCCGTAGATAAGCCTCCCAAGTCCGACGGCCATAGTTGGGGAAGGATAGGGAGCAAGAGAGAGAGATAGAGAGGCCAGAGGAGGGAAGCATCCGTGATTAGGGGGTTCGAAGGCTTCGAAGGACGCAAGGGTGCAGAAGGGGTGATTGCGAGCAAGATTTTAAATCTCGTGGGGTGGGGTTGTTCCGATTTTTTCATGGAATGGGGCCGCCATCCTGTCCCGTCCTGACACTTGGGACAAAGGATGTCCCAAGACATCCCGATTGGGATGTTGGTGGGACGGTCTTGTCTCGACATATAGGATGGTATCTTATCTCAGTGTCCTGCGGGATATCCCGTAGGGACCAAAATCCTTGATCATGAGTGGATCAAGCGACGGAGGTGAAAGGGCCGGAGGAGGGGGATCTACATGGGGAGGGTTCGAAATGCATGTGGGAGGTCGGGGGGGGATAGCAAGCGGATCGAGTGAAATAAATATTATGTGGGCAATATTTAATGGTTTCGGCCCATTTACTAGGCCGATTGGGCGAACCATTCTGGTTCTCTGTCAGTTTGGTTTAGTATGCCCTGAATCGAGTGATTTGGGGTGATATGAGGAACATTGTTTTATTTGCTATTTGAACATAGCTTATTTCTAGCGGGCATGCAGTTAAAAGCTACTGGGTTTTTATTGCATATTGGAGGCTTCAATAAGCTGTGTTCTTATGTGTCTTGTAAGATCGTCAATCTTTTGGGAATTATTGATGCTTCCATATACCCTACTCAATTACTCTATTTAATTTGTCATGGCATATATTTCCATTCAAATGGAAATGTCTTCAAGTGCACTCAAGAGTCGCATTGTAAGTCAAACTGGGTGAATATGAAGTTTTAGGTATGATTGACTCGATTTCTATTTTTGGAGTTACAAGCATATATATACATACAAGATAGATGTGATGTATCCTCTTATAAGATGTTGTTGGAAGAGTTAAGTGGGATCATTTTGTTTAACTTATATTTCATTATTGCTTATTTACTATTTCATATCCTAAAAATTTAGTTATCTCAATAGGATGACATGTTATTGATTTCTTTTGATCATTGAACAAACATTTTTCAGCTTGCTAGGCCTTTTCAAGGTCTTCTAGGCTTTCTTCGAAGACTTTCAAAAAAAATTTATACAATGCCTCATTGTACCACTCATTTTTTTTCTCAACTTCCCTTGAACTAATAAATCTACTTTTCCATTTAATATCTTCATCCTTTCTAATTGTTGTTTGTCATTGACATTTTTATCTTTCTTTTTATTTTAGGCTCATAAAGACGACCAATTTGAGCCATAATTGCTTTGTTCTGAAGCTATTCAGGCAATGGCTCATTCGGGGGATCAAAGTAATGATGATATTCAATTTCATTGGGGTAAAAAAAGAGGAATTGGTGCTACAAAAAGGGATTATCAATTCTATGAGTCATTCACATTTGATAATGTGAACTACTCATTATATGATTGTGTTTACCTTTTTAAGCACGGTGAGCCCGAGCCTTATATCGGAAAGATATTGAAGATATGGGAACAATCGGGCCATAAGAGAGTAAAGATTTTATGGTTTTTCCGCCCAAATGAAATTCGAAATTATTTGGGAGATCATGCACCATCGGAGAAGGAGATCTTTTTGGCTTCCGGTGAAGGTGTTGGTCTTTCCAATATCAATGCACTGGTAAATTTGATTCATGTCTTTTGTCTCGATACGTTGGACTTTGTTTCACTTCGTACCCTTTCATAATTATTTTGCAACTCTGTAAGATCAAAATTATAAATATTAACATCATAGACTACATTCAAAATGGGAAATATTTGACACAAGGAGAGTGAACCAAAAAAATTTGTATTTTGATGTAATATAGTTCCAACATTCTTATTCGATGAAAGTAACTTTTTTCGTTTTGGATAGAGATTTAAAAAATGCGAGCATGTTATATTTGATAATCAATTTTTTGTTTTTGATGAATGTTACTTTGCCACCGCCGCTTATTGTGTTGCTTGATATTTTTTGTTGAGCTAGTCGCTTGCATGTGTATTTCCACATTCCTTAGCATGTTGTTTCACAATGTTTTTTCTACATTCCTTGCATGCGTATTTCCACATTCCTTAGCATGTTTTGCCTATCTCGAGATGAGGCTTTAAAAAAAAAAAGCCTTGAGTAGCGGGCATGGGATTATTACATGAGGCATATCACATGAAGAGGCACAACATGGCAATAAAATAAGGGTTTTGAGGAGTTGGAGTTGTTATGAGAAGAACTGGTGATACATAGCCATATAGAAAAAGAGGTTAGAGGTAGAGAAAGACCTAACAAAAGAGAGATGGGCCATCCCTAATTAGGTTATTATGGAAACCACTTGTGGTAGAGTAAAATTCTTTGACCAATTGTTATTTTGGTCATCAAATTAAACTTGAAGGTAAGATCCTACACTTAATCCCCGGATGCTTCATCCATATAAACTCAATTTCACAAGACATTGATGCGGCAACAATGACTTGCTAAAGTAGTTTGGGGCTTTACCTAATTGTTTGGGGGTTTTGGGTCGATTATTGGGCGGTGCATCCCTGAGCATATAAGCTTCGGGCCTTGGGCAATTACAGTGTTGGTCGATCTCCCTCCCTTTCTCTCAAAACAATTTGCTTAAGAGGATGAGAGTATAATACAGAGCAAAAATACTCAACTTGAGATTCCTATGGAGGATTTACTCACATGACCATGGATTATCCGTGTAAATTCGAGCCAAAAGGTCAACATAGTAGGATACATGCATCCAATACTCAATCCTAAGCAATATGGAAGTAATATACATGCTTTATGCCTTGAATTGAAGATATTTTTTGCAAGTGGTATGCATAGTTTGCACGTTGGGGTGGTTTGATTATGAAGAACACCAATAATAATGGCTAATTTCATAGTGTTACCCACGATGGAATGTATCACGAATACTAGCCATTAGACAAATCACTAAAAATATCAAGTGGTATGCATGGTGTCTGTGTTAGGGTGGCTTAGATGATCAAAAACACCAATAATACTGGATAATTTCATTATCTTGCCAATGAGTGGAACGTATGATGGAAATTAGCCATTGGACAAATCACTAAATAATAGTGAAAACTAAGTCCTTTCATATATATGATCATGTTTTGCAATTTACATCCTGATCCTGCCGCTCCTACCAATGAACATCCAAGTTTCTAGGGTTTCTCAATAGAAAGATTTGCATGCGAGAGAGATCCCAATTCCATGTATCTAGTTAAGCAAGCCCTGCTGCCAGCTTCCACCCATTCAGGCAGGTCCTGATCCGAGTGTTTAATAATTACTGCATGTGCTATATATAAAAGGGGAGAGGAGCAATCTGACCTAGGTACGTTTGCTCCAAACTTCTTCATAGTGGCATAATTGTCCTATTTTTTCTCAATCTTCAAAGAAGCCCTATTTCAATGAAAGCTACTCCTCCTTAAGGATAGGCTCGTTGTTGGTTCTTTCGCTAAAAATCTCATGATCTCACCATTTTCTAGTGGTTCATGCGAATGCATGAGGGAGCTGTTAGTAGGAAAAGAAGGGAAAGCGAAGTCATACATATAGTCTGAAAGCCGAAAGAAAAGTACAAAGGTTGTTAGTCCAAGTAAAACCAGCAGCAGCAAAAAAAAAAAAAAATCAGAGGAAGAGGGATTAACAAAAGAAAAGTCGAAAGCAGGGAATTCTCCTGTCTGATCAATCGATCGGTTGAACGAACTTCATTTGAAACAGCGGCATAGTTAACAAAAACAAAGGTATGAGAAGAGAATTCCAGTTCGGCTTCTCACTAACGCTTTGAAGGAAAGAGGTATGTTTGATTCACAAGAGTTTGGTCCTCGTCTCCGAAATGAGGTTCTTGTCAAGTCAAGGAGCAGCCATGCCTGCTTGCATTTTTGGTGAAGTTTTTCACTCCATTCAGTTGCGGAGGGTTGGAGCTCACTGCTTTGCGCTATGCTGCTACTTCATTGGGACGGAGGTGTGAATGTGCTGCTGATCGTCTCTGTCCTCCTCGGAACTCCACCAAGTATCTACCCTCTGCAGTTTCACAAAATTCCAGAACTACATATCAAAAACACTTCAGCATTTTCAAAAGAAAAGACCAATAACAATCAAAATGTTAACATGTCTAAAAAAACATTGACTTTGTTGCATGCTGGCCGTATTAACTCAAGATTGGATTCTTTAATGAGGATGATGTATGTGCATGTGAAGGCCAATAAACAATAGAATCAACGCATGTAAGCGAACCTTACACAACCTAAGAAAAATTTATAACTTAGAAGCAAAGTCCTAAAAAATAACTTACATATTGTGACTTACTATACTTTTGTACTATTTTTGTCGTTCAATTTTTTTTTGTCTTCCTCCTAAGTATTACATTGTTTTAGATAGTTCTAAAGTGGAATTTTCATGCTTTAAAATTTCATAAGATGTGCTTAAATTTTATTAGCATCAATTTTAGAATTGTTTTTGAGTATGCAAATTAATAACCATTATTAGAAACAATGATCAGCCACATGATCTATACTTAGGGGGCTAGAAGCCAGCTTGATACTTGCAACTCAAATTGCACAAGGAGTTGAGTTGCTTGTTAGGCTGCAACTCAGGGTTATTTTGTGGTAGGTCAACTTTCCATCAAGTTGCCTACAGAATGAGTTGCAGCCACTCGAACAGGTATTTTAATTGAAAAGGAATCTTCTCTTTTCCTTTCCCTTCTTTTTCCCTACTTGGTCTTAAGTCCCTCCTACCTGTCAATGCCATCGCTAGCCTCCACCACCTCGAAGGGGCCCACAACAGCCTCTTTGCCTTGGACTTCACTGCAACAGCTTCTTCATCTTTACACTCCCATACCCACTCCTCGTCTTTGCCTAGGTCTCCTACCCGATGCCATTCTTCTAGGCTATCCTTATCCACAGTGTCACCCTCCTCCACTCTACCTCCTCCATTGCCATCATCGGCCACCTCCATCTCTATGCAGCCATGCACTGCCTTTGACCTCCTATTTTGTCCTCTCTTTCACCTTCTCTGCCTCTGACCTCCTCCACTTTGCCTCCTCCATTGCCATCATCGGCCACCTCCATCTCTATGCAGCTATGCACTGCCTCTGACTTCCTATTTGGTCCCTCTCTTTCACCTTCTCTGCCCTCCTCAAGTCCTGCATTGCCACCAACTCCCCCTCTATGGGTGCCCAAGTCCATGCCTAGGCCCTTGCCATTGGGTTTTCATCTTTGACCTCTTCATGAACACCCTCCTCTCTATGTATATCGAGCGTCTGACCTAGCATTTGCTCGCAATATGTTCAATGGAATGTTTGTTAAAGATGTTGCTTTTTCCCCCAAACTCTCCTTGAAACACAAGAAGTGAGCTTCCTTGTAAGTTAGTTACTACAACTTAAGCTGCAATACAACTTGAGTTGTAGCGCAACTCCAAATTTCCAAAAAGCCCCTTAACAACATCATAGCATTGAAAAAACATCCAAGTAGCTCTTATGACAATATGCATAGAGAAAGTTTTGAGCTTTTTTAAGCAATAAATTTATTTATACATATTTTATTGTTATATAGTGGACATTTTGAGATGCATTATGCTATACAATAATGTAATGCTGATGCAGCATAGGAGTCAGGACAGAAAAAGAAGGATAAATAATGGATGGAAATTTTGTGGTGGGAATGAAGTAGGGGAGGAGTCCACCACCTTGGATATATCATAAGACAAGATCTAATCCTAGAAAATTTACTTATTCTGTGAATTGATAACGAATTTTTTCCATGTATCTTACAATCTCCTAATGTTCAGTATGGGTGGATTAGTTTACCCTAAAATTAGCACCTAGCTTTATATAAAACCATTTAAATCAATAGATATAAAGAATTATGATTACCCACTGTTTGCATCTCTATTGGGTTGCTCTAGGATCGAGTAACCTATCCACAAGGAATATGCATGGCCACTGTAAGTCTGACATTGATTCAGCAAGAGATATTCCCAAGTGCTACATCTGAGGTTGCTCCTTTGTATGTCCTGTGCTGCAATCTTTTGAATTTGACCTGTTATTCTAACTATCTTCCCTTAATGTTAGAAAGGTTCTTTCGGCCAAAATCATTCTTATATCTGATTGCTTGGTGCACTTTTTGTGTTTTATTGGATGGGAGCATGTTATTGTACCTTATTTGCTTGGATCTATGGTATCTTTTTGTTCTATACTTGTTCTTGCTATTTCTTTTAATGCTCTCGAGAAAGTAATTATCTGGCCAAATTATCTTGAGATTTTATAAATTTTAAAAATAGGAAGCTATAGCTGGCAAATGCTATGTAATCTGCACTTCAAAGGATGAGAGGAATCGACAACCTTCCAGCGAAGAATTGACTATGGCTGATTACATCTTTTATCGCACATTTGATGTTGGAAGCTATGAAATATCTGAAAAGATAGCAGATAAGATAGCTGATGTTGAAGGCAAGTATCTCACTGTCGTTTCCTGTTTGTTCTTGTAATTTGAACTTGGAACTTCATGTTCTTCTGGTCTTCCTATGTTTGAACATATTTCAGTTAAGTATCTTTTAAACTGGAAAGAGGATCAGAAGCCAAAGTTCGAAGCAAATTCTGGCAGAGATCAGAAGTCGGAAGATAAGCTTTTGAGGAAAATGATGTTGGTTGATGACCCAGCAAAACCTTTGGATGAGTTGCCCTCTGTAAAGGCAAAGCTTAGCGAGAAGAAAGCCAAACCTTTGGATGAATCCTTGAAGAAGGGATCTCCTGCTGCTCCGGAGGACAAAGTTATAAAAGCTGACCTTCAAACAGTGGGTGCAAAGAGAAGACCAGATCAGAAGCCAAAGCCTGGAGCAATATTTGAAGGAATTGATCATAAAGATCAGAAGCCAAAGTTTGAAGCCAGTGTTGTAGATCCAAATTCAGAAGATAAACCTTCGAAGAAAATGAGATTGACTGATGACCTAACAAAATCCATAGATAAGGCATCTTCTGATATGTTGAAGCTTGGTGAAAGGAAAACCAAAACTTTGGATAACTCCTTGAAGAAGACATCTCCTGCTGTAATAGTGGAGAAAGATAAAAAAGCTGACCCTCAAACATCGGAAGTAACCAGAAGACGTGATATAGTAAGATTTACTATACACATTGATGCTTATTGTTTGTAGGTGGTAATTGATGAGCATGAGTGGACCGATCTGTGCATCATCCTTCATATATGCCTTCAATATACTCTTTATATCCCTCCTACTTCTTTATTATGCCTTCGGTTTGGAAATCTAGTTGATGGTTTTTTATTGTTATTTAATGCTTCTGGTGAAAGGTTTTCTGCTATTCTTGTATCGTTCTCTTGTCATCTCAATCTTGATCAACATTGCCTGGTGATATAATGTGATACTTGTAATCTAAGACAAGCAATAATGTCAACATTATGGCAAGCTTCAAACTGGTGGCAATAAATTGAACACATTATGGGATTTTGAGACAAGATTGCTAAGGTGAATGTTCTAACATGATAAACCTTAGATGTAAAACTTAGTGCATCTTGTAAAAGATTGGTTGTCTTTAGAAAGAGAGGTTTTTGATAGGTCTTGAAACCTTTGTTGGATCTAGAAAAGTCTGAGATTTGCAGGATGAAGTGTGTAGAAGTTTGGATTTACCAAAAGATAGACCTGTTCCTCAATAAAGATAATAAAGTTGGAGTAGTGTCAAAAGGAAGAAAGCCAAAGAAATTGATCACACTAATTTAGAATAAGAGAATGCGGCTTGTTGGTTATGGTTTATATATGGATTTAAAACAACAAATAAGTTATTGCCTGGTGAACCATCTTACATCATACATGGCAGATGTATGCACTGAAAATGAAGTGATCATGTTAATGATGTCGAGGCAACCATTTAGCTTTTTTCTTATCAAACTGTGTCAAAGTAATGTCTCATGCCAATTGTGCTGCATGGTTGTTCAGTCTTTCTTCTTTTCTATCTGCTTTCAAGTCACAGCCATGTTGATCACGTGTAGGCAGGAAAGTGTAATTGTGAACAAGCACATGTGCAAACAAATTATGTGAATACCAGGTTTCTTATCCGCTTGGCTGTTTAACAGTTTGTTGTGCTTGGGATGAAATGGTGAATGGACTTGTGACTATTAATGATAGATTATATTTATCCATGCACGAATCGTAGGAGAATTTTTGTGGTAAAATCTACAGAGGATATGGTATGGAATGAGTTTTAGTTCTGAGATTATAAGATTTTCATGCAAACTTGATTTTCATGGTATGGCTGAACATACAACAGTGACAAACAGGTAGAATATAATTCATCCAAATTGGCTGATAATTAACTGGCCCAATGTTATCCAGTATTGGAGCAGAACATTCACTTTCTAGATTTAGAAGTAAAATAACGGCAAAAGCACACTGATAGGCTTTATCAGCCTATTTGTGAAGATACATGCTACGGTCAAAATTTCTATGATGGTGTATATGTGAATAGCATCGCTTGGCTACTTAGAAACATATTCGCAATTATATACACATCAGTAAATGCTGATTTCTTGTATTATTCTTCTGGTGTTTTGGTTTTCTAATTGCCGCACTGCCTTTAACTGGCAGAAGGACATCACAATCCTGAATCTATTTAAACATTCTTACTGGTAACCCATTCATAACATAATGTAACATGGCAAACATATTCTTGTCATTTGCGATCATCATGTTACACAAGAATGCACTTAAGCTCAAATATGATTAGAATTTTTCTGTCCAGCTCTCTCATCTTTTAATATCCTTAACGTCTTTTTGGTTTTGCCTCTCTGTTGCTGATCTATTCCATAGCGTTCCAGGTCCTATTAAAAGTGAGGATGGACTTTGAAACTGAAACTTTAAAATGTGGCTATTGGTAATAATGTTCCTTCTTGGAATGTTATATTGGGCTTATCGGGTGACGAGATAGATATAGGCCTAGAACAGTCAGCATTTTTTATGTGTATTCACATCTATGCAAGGGGAATTCTGGGTTTCAACTTTATCAACCATATATCTACCTGTTACCTATAAATATCGATTGATATCTAATAGGCCACCTGACCTGATTTAGTATAAGTCTAATTGTTTTTGGTTCTTCCTTCCCTTCTTTACTTGATGGAACAAATTTGATTGGTAAGTGATAGTTTATCTCATCTGATGCTGTTGTATGTGCTAATCTGTTCTAACCGTTTGGTCAAGTGTCTTTTCTTGAATATAGAACTGGTGATATCATTGTCCTTGGACAAGGTTTTTTTTCTAGATTAAAAAGGAAAAAGTCAAGCAGTTAGGGAGAAGTCCATACCTTGGCTGTTTGAAGTACATGAAAAATGGTTGTAGCGTCCAAATGATTGCATTGACAAAGGGTAATAAAAGGAATGAATAAGTACACAGTGTATAACCATGTTATCTACCTTGAGCACTGGGATTGAGCTAATGTAACTTCAGCATGTTAGTTGAAGGCCTTTCTTTCCGGGCATCTGGAAATGGTTTTATTTGTATTTTTTAACTTATATTTTGTGTCAAAAGTTACTTTCGGTGCAAAACCATGAAAACTTCAGTGCTGATCTACTTCTTTTTTTCTTTTTTTAAATTTTCATGTTAACAGGATAGAAGCAAGTGGTTCAAGGGACTTGTAAGTAGCCTTTTTTTACCACCATTTTCTCTTCTTTTCATTCGTTCACATGATTTCTCCATAACAAAGTAATCACAGTCAATTGTGTTAGCTGTACACATCTTGCGTTGCTAGTTGATTTTCTATTAATCCAGTGCAATTCAGCTAATTTAGTCATCCTTGTGCAGTGCAATATATATTTACCATTTCTGGGCTTTTTTTTTTTTTTGCCTATTCTGTTTTTTTTTTTTGTCTTTCTGGCTTTGAACATATTCAGATTCTGTTTACTGCAGTTATGGCTGCCTGCTTGTCAATAATTACTGTGGTACTGCCATAATTGATGGCAGTATGGCACCATCCACTTAGGGTGGTGAACCTGCTTCGAATCTCACTAGAAACTCATCTGCCACACACCCGCTTCTTAAACATTTCGTTCAATTTTTTAAAGAGACTGACTTCCCCTGCATGCACCCAACCCGACCCCCACACTTGCCCCTGCTTCTGGTAACGAAGGTTTGTACCGATATTTCTTGATCATAGAAAAACAATATTTACAGTCATCTAATGGCAGGAGTGCAACATCACATCTAACAAGAAGTCAATCCGTGTTATGAGCTATTTTTGTGAGTTTATTCTATTAATAATGCTGAAAAAGTTCAACCTACCTTTTGGTTTGTTAGGGTGTTTAAATTAGGTGCTAGTCCTATTTATATATTTGTACTACAAATTTAGCTTGTGAGGTTAGGTATATCCATGCTCATGGTTCTTGAGATTCTGACAGATCGTCTCTCTTCTATTTGACAAGCAATGAAGAAATAAAGCAAGAAATTCAGATCTTGTTCCTCAGTATTTAATGTATGCTAAAAGCACTTTTTAATAATGTGTATTTGAGCTATTGGTTTTTCTTATTCGATTATTCAGCCTTGGGAAGTAAGGATGAAGAATGCTGATGAGCAAGGAACCCTTGTGTTTATTGAGAATTTTGATCCACATTATGCATCATCAGAAATAGAGGTATGCTTCTAACTTTGATTAACTTGATCTGTATTGTTTGTCAACTAATTGGTGCGATTTTCCCTTTCCATTCTTGCTATTGTATTTTTTTCTGTTCTTTTCCCCTAGCGAGCAAGGTCTAAACTTTTTCCAGATGGTTACAGTTGGTGTCCTGTATTAATTAAATTTAGTTTGATGTTGACATTGGGCAAGTTGTTAGAAAATCAGGATTGGTAACAATAAAGATCACTTCTAATATCAATGAAGTTGAGAAATTGAAAAAAAAGAAAAAAGGAGACATGCATCCTGTTATTGATCTTCTTGTCATATATGACACAAACATATAAAAAAGTAAATAGGACTGAAGCAAATGCTCATAAGAAAATAATAGGTGCAGCTTATGGGTGACAATATATAGATATAGCTTTGACAATTCAAGGAGCACATGAGAAATATTATGTAATGCTTATGGGGCGGCAAAGCAGCTAAGAAAGCTACTATCAGGATAAAGAATCATCAGGGGAATATTTTTAAAATATGTTGGTTGGGTTTTTTGGTGGGGGGGGGGGGGGGGGGAGGCCGCAAGGGGGCGGCTTAGGATGGTACTGATCTTGCATGGGGGGGGGGGGGGGGGGGGGAGGCCGCAAGGGGGCGGCTTAGGATGGTACTGATCTTGCATGGAAGAGTAGGAGACAATTGCCTTTATGGTTGATGGGCATTAGATACTTTACCATGTCCTGTCATGAAAATATCTTTAGATGCTGGGTGGCTCCAGTGTGGCATGTAAAACCTTGCACAGCAGGTAGTGAACTCGATAATTTCTAGGACGATCAGGTGGTTTGCTCCTCTTAGAGCTCTTTCTCCTACGAATGATAGGTATGGTGTGGTTTGTGACCTCTAGGGCTGATGGAACTTCACATAATGTGGCTAGCTTATGGTGAACAAGATGTTGTGGTTCATTAGCTAGATCCCTGATATCCTAGAGTGTAGGAGGAAGTGGATGCAGTTGATTTGGATGATTGTTTCTTTGATAGAGAACACATTCTGTCAGAAAATTTAGTTGTTCTGGGTAAATCATTGCTAATTTCGACAGTACCTAGTTCATGTGTCAAGTGTCCAATACTCATGAAGCTTCCTCTTCTGCCTTTGTTTGTGGCCTTCTATACTATGAATTTTGAATGTGAGCTTTGTCTTTTGATCTTCTTAATAATGATACTGCGAGTTCATAAGTTATAGTTTACGATCTTAGTTGTTAAGAAAATTGCAATGAAGTTAGGGAGATTAAGCCCAAAAGCTGGCTAAGCTACAAGGGTGAAGTTCAAGTTGCAGTGGTCTAACACGATGACAACTAGAATCCTTGATGCACTATATTTAGATCGATATTATATTCTGGGTGTTGTCTGGCAATTGATCTTTGCTTGTGTTTCTTTTTTTTTTTTTGGTTCGGGTATGTCAGATTCATAATTTGATAGTTTGTGGAAATCATTTATTTAGGAAAATGATTGTGGGGGTAAATAAATTTTACGACATTTGATTGGTAAAAAAATAATTTTGAAAAATAGTACTAGAAAAAGATTACTATGTTTGATGGAAGGTAATCTTATATGGGAATATTACTAAATTTTTAACAATGCCCTTGGATAAACAATTCAAGTAATGACCTTTTTTTTTGTTCAATCCATTTGTTGGCCATTTACGGTCCACCTACATGAAGGCTATTAACATGGGCCATTTCGAATATTGAAATATATTTACATGAGTTAATAAATATTTTTAAATTGATTATACATATATTAGAAAAATATATTTCTTATTATGAATAAATTCTAGTATATTTTTGATCTATTAATAAATATGTTAATTATAAGTTTTATTAATATATTTATTAATAAATATGTTAACTATAATAAATCATATATATATAATTAATATATTTATTAATGTATTATAGCTAATAAACTAATTATAAATATAAATATTTAGTATAAATACATATTAGTTATAGTAATTAAGATAATTATATAATTATAATATATTAATTAGTTATAGTAATTAAGATAATTGTATAATTATAATATATTAATATAATTAATGTATTAATTATATAATAAAATTAATATAATGTGAATATTGTATAAGCGGGGGCTTTTCTGTCAAGCAATGATAGTTTTAGATTACCTCCGCTTGGTAATTTGGCATGGGAGAAAAGTATCGCCTCCCTAGTGGTATTTATTTTAGCTTCTCTCAGTAAAATAGGCATGGGACCCACCATTTACCATCACTCTCATCTTTTTGTACCAACAGGATGTTTTTCCATGCTAGATTACCCCCAACCAGACAAACCCTTAGTTTTTTGCTTTGAATGAATCAGTATTAGATGTTTTAATACATAAGATTCTTTATGGTACTCCTCTGTAATCTGTCTTGTATATAGGATATCTTCTATCATGCTTTCAAACAAAGTTGCAGAGCAAGGGTCATTCAGCAGGCTACATTTCAAGATCCTAATTATGGTATGTTATCACACAAATCCATTTGGTAGTGGTGCTTGCATTTTAGACACTTCAGGAGGAAAAAGAATAGAATGACAACTGAGGAAACATTTCTACATGGTTATTTTTTATGATTGCTTTGCTAGATGCATCACCACTAAACTGCTTTTCCTTCTTTCTAGTAGCACAATAGTGATGAATGTTCTTGCATCATAGGTCAAGCGTATGTGATTTTTAAAACAAAGGAGGCTGCAGATCATGCTGTTTCAAAAATCAACACGAGATGTATGATGCTACCAGATGGAAGGTATCCTCTTTTTTTTTTTTTGCAATAAATATTTGTTAGATGACATAATACTTGTTAAATCTTTGATAGTGGAAAACTCCTTTTCCTTAATTGCTATAGATGTGCGTCAAGCTTGGTCCCTACATGAGCTTATAGTCTGTGATCAACAATTTAATGGCACCTTTCCCATCCCTCTATTAGGGTACCACCTAGTATGCAGTAGGCACATTCTTGATGCAATTATGTGGATAAAAATTGTTTAATCCAGTATCAAATTCTACAAGTGCATGGTTGAGTCCTATACATGGTACAGTATTTGGTGGCATTTATTGTGGGACATCATTCATTGGCATTAGTTAAAATCTCTAACATTCTCATATACCTCACCACATCTTTATGACAACTAACTTAAAGTCAAGGTTGTCAAAAGCAAAGAGCACCCTTAGGGCCTGTTCTTTTGACAATAAAAAATTTATCCAAAAATCTATATTTTTTGGATAAGTATTTTTCAGACAATATTTAGATAGGAATATAATTTGTCCATGTTCTGTTATACATTGAAAAATGGCTCGGGAATCTGTTACCTATGTTCTTTTGCATTACTAATTTTCTGGATAAGTTGCTAAGATCTATTTATATTTTTCATAATATCTTTTATTATATAAATATTATTATATATAATAGTATAATATGATATATTATATTATATTATTATATATAATAATATAATATAATGTACTATTTTATTATTATTATAATATATTAATATATAATAATATATTATATTATTATATATTATTATATTATTATTAGAATATGCTATGTTAAAATATAATATAGTATATTATATTATAATAATATATTTTATGTTATTATATATAATAATATATTATATGCAAGGTTAGTGGACTCGGTATCGGAGCCCGTGTCAGTCGGCCAGCGGTACGGGTCTGCACCATACCGGACTGACACGAACCTAAACAAGGGAATCGGAAGGAGGAAGAGAAATAGAGAGGGAGAAAGAAAGAAAAGGAGGGGGAGTCGGAGGGGTTGTCAGATGGCCTTCGGCTGGCCGTCATTGCTGCCCGACGGCGCAGTCCACTTGCACGGCACTGCAGACGTGAAACAGGGGCGACACCCCTGTTTCACAGGATTTTTTAAAAAATCGAAACTTACGTGAAGCCGGCAAATGGTTTGCCAGCTTCGCTGCTTTTGTTTTTTTTTTAAAATTAAAAAAAAATAAAGTCGTTAATCCAATTGCTGACTTCATTTTTAAATTTTTTTAAAAATCTCTTAAACAATGAAGCCGGCAAATGGTTTGCCAGCTTCACTATTCATCTCTGTTTTTAAAAAAAAGTTGACGTGTGAACAGAAGTTGTCGCCCCTGTTTCACGGTCGTGACTCTACCTGCATGGTTTCTGCTGCCCGTTGGTCACATCGGCCCCCCGAAAACTCCGACAATCCCTCCATTGTCCTGACCTCCCTTCGATGAGTCACTCCCCCTTCTCTTTCTCTCTTGTTTAATGGTGCTATCGGGCGAATCCAGCTGCGGAGGCTTCTGCGGCCCTCTGGCGACTGCAGTGGGCCACCGCTGGCCTTCGACGACATCTCTCTCTTCCTCTCCTCTCCTCTCTCTCTCTCTTCTTCTCTTTCTTCCTCGGTGTAGATGTGTGCTGCTTTTCAAGTCAGAATCGTCCCGGTTCTTCACTGGTTCGGTTTGGCACACACCGAACCGTCCGGTTCGAGTTGGTTCTAAAAATCTTGATTATATGATATACTATATTATAATATATTATATTATTATTATAAGGTTAAGGGTATATTAAGAATGAATTAAAAATATTATTTTTTTGGTTGATGGGAAAATGATTTAGCCATCTTCCAGGTGGGTAAGGTTTTTCTCCATTTGATGGATAAATGCTATGCATAAGAAAGTAACTTATCCATCTTGAAAAATCTGAGAATATGGATAAGTTAGTCAATATAAAGTTGATCAACTTTCCTATGATATTTACCTACAAGAGAACAGGCCCTTAAGGGGACAAGAATCCTATATCATGTGGCGCTAAGCACCAACAAGGCACTCGCCTAAAGAATGCAAAGTGCTAATTCAAGAGAAGTTCAATAAATATATTAGAAAAAAAATACTATATGTATCTGAAAATAATACAAGCATTATAAGATTAGTTATTTAGGTTTTTAACATAAAATATAATTGCCTTGTATATCAGATATTGTGTTTCAATGCTTTCTAAATTTCACATTGAAATACAATGTCAGCAAAAATAAATTGACATATTTGGTAGCAAAAATTCAAACACGGTAACAATATACTACTTGCCAAAGGTTTTATCTTTCTAAATAAAGCAAATCATTAAAAAAGGAAAATCAATTGAACATTCTAGAGTAGCCCTTTTATTTACAAGAACTCCTAGAGACCACAATAACCCTCAGAGTAAAGCTTGCAAAGCTCTAAAAGAATAGATGAAAAAGGGTTAGGAATGATATTGCTTACCATTTGAGAAGCACTTGTCTAGATGCCTCTCGCATTTCCTGGCTGCTCACGTAAGCGATGTCTTAGTAAACTTGCCCCACCTAGGATTATAAAGGTTGTTAGGGTCTTTCTCACCTTGCCTAAGCACCTGAGTGGGTGCTTGGACTGTCTTTGACAACATTGGTTGAACCGCAAATCCATTCAATTTATTGGAAAGTAATTATTTTATGAGCAACTGCTTGCTGAATTACTATTAGTATAATGCACCTTGGAGACCATTTATCCACTGAAAAATAATATTTGGACAAAAGTTGTGTAGGAGCTTGTGCAATGGAAAATGTTCGATATGGTAACTTATTACTTGGTATGTTGTGATTCGTAGAGATGCATGATTGCAATTGACTTATTAATGTTTTCATTCCTTTCTAAGGTAAGTGAACCGGGGCTTACTTCATATAGCTTTATGAGTTAATCCGTGGATAAATATTAGAGACCAGTTTTATTTGTTGGGTTAAAGTTCTTTAGGGTTTACATTTAAGGTCGATAATTGTCCCAGGCCAACCTAGGCCCATTGGGCTGGGCCAATAGAGGTTCAGGCTTACAATGGCCCATGGGCCTAGGCTTGACACCCCCCCCGCCCCCCCCACCAAAAAAAAAGAGGTCCACATGCCTATAGGCTTGATGGTGGGTTGGCCCAAGCCTAATCGGGCCCATGAAAATGTAAATCTCGCACCGATTTTTCCTCCTATTGCTAGTTTTATTTTGGTGAGTTTGAACCCAGGTTCACTAAACTGGTACTAGAAGAGGCACTGACTGGCAACCGATTCGGCATGGTATGAGTCCGTGCCATGCCGTTTTGGAGCGTACTGATGTAAGGTGAGCCAGAGAGGGCGGGGGAAACCCTAACCCAACCTAGAGATGGGGCAAAAGGGAGCTTACTAGAATATGAGCGGCATGAGGGGGGAGGGGGACAATTGCGAGCAGCCGAAGGGGGTGGGGTGGGGGTGCGGCGGTGTTTGCGAGTGAAGGGAGGAGGGCTGAATTGAGTTGCGAGGGGGAATGGGAGGTTGAACCATTTTAATAGTTGGAACCATACTGGTCTCTAACTGGTCTGGTTTGGTATCCCTAAATCGGTCGATGCAGCATGATTCAGCAGCAGAAGGGACAAGCTATGGGCGGTGGATGTTAAAGGACAGGATTGTGGTGATTGGTTGAGGAGGAATGGTGGGTAGTGGGCAGGGAGAGGGTAAGAGAGGAGTGATGCGTGGTGGAGAGAAGTGAGAGGTGAACAGTGGATAGTGGGCAGCAGAAGACAGGAAATGGTGGGCAGGGTTGGTGGAGGTCCTTAACGATAGGGATGGGGATGGGCAGCAGAAGATCTGAAGATCTTGTTGTGATGTGCATGATGGGGTAGAGAAGCCCTCTGTCATTCGGCCATGGCCTCGGCCTGGGCCTATATCTTCAGGTCAACGCTAGGCTGAGTCAGGCCTGAGTCTAATAACTTGTTTGATGACTTGGCTTGGGCTAGTCCTGGGCTTATAATTGTAATTCCAGGCTGGGCCTAGGCCTGAAGTGGACCAACACAAGCCAAGCCCATTAACAGCCCTAGTTACATTAATAAAAATTCATTTTTCAGCTTAACCCTGTTTTAAAGTAACTAAATTAGGTAGCCCCACAATGTGGGGGATATCTCAGTTGAAAAACTTCCTCCACTGTAATGTATTCTTGTTTCCTTTTTGTTTCTAATCATTTAGTTCCCTGCATATGAGATAATTGCAACTTAATGCCTTTTCATAATTTTTGATAATTGTAACTTTATTTTTTTATTTGTTTCGTGGATATTAGAATTTTTTAGCCAACATCTTTATATATCCAAGATCACTAAAGCCGCCCCCCTTCCCCACTTTTCTCCCAATTTTTGAAGGTATTATAATGACTACAGTTGTTCCTCTTCCTCCCTCCTCTGGTTTGGTGCAAACTATTGGTTTTTGCAGACCCCTTATTTGCAGCAAAGGCATGTTGCAGATGCCACAGCCAAAATCATCCACATTCACTGGTCATTACTCAGTCAAGCTCAAGCCCCAATTGCAACGAGAGGAAATGGTGATTGTTGTTGCTTTTCCTGAATTAAGCTAGAGCCATTATCTTCTGGCCTTCTGTTCTCCTCTTTCCGTATGCTGAAGTTGTTTCTGTTTTCAGAAAAGGGCTATGTCAACTTCACACTGTTCCCAGCCTAATACAATTGAATATGAAATGGCCATGGATTGGATTCTTTCACAAGAAAAATCTGTTAGATGGTGGGACCGGTTATTTAAGGTTGTCACCTTTGAAATATTTTTGTGGCATAAAAATAATACTATCATTATTAGTTGTGTGTTGCCCTTGGCTTCCTTGTATTTAGAACAGCTTTTTGTCTTTTTCAGGGCCATCGTTATGAGCAGAAGCAAGGTAAAAAGAGCCTGAAGCTCAAGTAAAGAAGCAATTTGGTGCATCATTTGCTAGCCGCACCGGTTTTCCCTTTTTCTAGGTTTGAAAATTTTATCATTCATCCCAGTTTACTAATTTTCAATTCCAGAGCAAATTACACTTCTAAAATTAATTAAAAAACACCTCAGAGGTTGCTTATTTTCTCTAGGGGTCTGATGGAACCTTCTAGTTTTGTTCATGGAGATTTTATACTCCAGGCTGTTTTTGGATTCTGCATATGAGCCTGGGAGAAATTATTGGGTGCATCGAGTCTCTTGGTAATGATTCTTCAGTTTTGTTCAAAGAAGAATGAGATGGCAGATCCTCAGCCAATTCGGCATTTGAGTCTTATGAGGTTTAGATGCTGAAAGTTCAAAGAACTGGAGTACAGCAGGCCACCAAAACGCCAGCACTTTCAATGTATCAAGATCAATATCCACCATCTGTGGGTTATAATATCACACTCTGGTAGACTGGGCTATCCAAGGTTGGCTACATCAATTTGTTTTCGTTCTGTATTATCCGTTGTAGCTAGGCCTTGCCATTTGAACCCTAAATGTTATGAGCAATCTAATGTCAGATGAGGTGTAAGATTTGTAGGTCGTTGGATGTATTTACACTGACATGATGCACATGATCTAAATTGAACAGAAAATACAATGATTTTTTTGTGTATGTGCTTTCTTTTAATGTATTATCGATGTAGATTTGTTTCTTTTGTTTTGTGGGGCATTGGGAGCAGTGTATTTATGTG
This sequence comes from Elaeis guineensis, assembly GCF_000442705.2. Lineage (NCBI taxonomy): Eukaryota > Viridiplantae > Streptophyta > Magnoliopsida > Arecales > Arecaceae > Elaeis > Elaeis guineensis. Next base: position 130,841,734 of record NC_025997.2, on the reverse strand, counting down.
AGGGCATGGGATGGTGAATGTGGCATCCTCGCTTCAGTGTCTTGCTGAAGGATTATAAGGCTTTAGCAGCCATTGAATGGCATCAATGAACATGATGGAAATCAATGTTTTTTTCGCACCTTTAAAAGATCTTTTCATAAAGGTTTTCTTTTTGATCTGAAATAATTATAATTTTGCCACTTGAAACTACTTTCTTTTGTTTTCTTTATTTGAAATATTCTAATAAAGTTTCTTAGCCATGTGTGGCATCGTCCAGACATGCAGGGCACCTGGTTAGGGGCCTGGAACCATTATCCCCATCTTCATTAAATAGGACTTATTGAATCGTCCTTATTTCTTTCGGTGAAAAGTATTGAAATTGAATGGTTGTAGTTAGAGATGCAAATGGATCGGGTCAAATTAGGCTGTTACACTAACCTAACTTGGGTTTTTGTTTGGATCCCAATGTTGGATCTAGATCCAATCCAATAAAAGATCGGGTTGGATTCATTGTTAAAATTTTTAATCTAATGAATCATTTGAGTTAGGTTGGGTTTATGAATAATCTGATCTTAATAAAAAAATTTAGATCTCTAATTTTTTGGAATTTTAAAATGAAAGAGTTAAATTTGGACAAGAAGTTCTAGATTCATTATAAGATATGAATATCTTTTTGAAAGTAGTGTGTGTGTGGAATTTTAAAATGAAAGAGTTAAATTTGGACAAGAAGTTCTAGATTCATTATAAGATATGAATATCTTTTTGAAAGTATGTTGTGATATGTTTACTATAATAATTTTTTTCAATAATATTCAGAAAACAATTGAAAAGAATTTCAAATGTCAAGCATTACATATGGATTAAATGAATTATTATGTTTAAAGATATCATTGAGTGAAACAGAATATGGATAAAATGCGAAGTCAGTCATATTAATAATCTACAATTTGAAAGTTAAACTTTCTAGCCAAGAATGCTATTATGTTACTCAGGTATCTAGTTTGTCACAATATCCCCTTTGTCATGAATTAAATCAGGTTAAAAAGCTTGGGTTGGTTGGATAGTGACACCATTTATTTCAAATTAATTAATTGGCGATGGATGAACGGCAGACAATTCCTAGTGCTTTCAAGCACCATGCTTTCATTTCTACCATATTGTGCATAAATGAAGTTTATAAATGTAGTTTACAAATTTTTTATATCCTAAGATCAGTATGTGGGTTAAACATTCAATTAAAATAAACTTGTACGACTTTTTTTAAGGTTAGTGCTTTATAAATCATGGAGTAAAATAAGAAACAAGATCAAAGAATCTAACAAGTTAATTAAAGATAGGTCATTTATGGTTTTCGAGTTTTTGACCTACTTTTCCTGCTAAATAGTTCCACAATTGAAATATGTCCAATTAGATGCTAACACAAAAACCACATAACTTATGCTATGTCAGGTCTAATCAGGTTAGAACTCAATAAATCGGGATCTGATCCAAAATGTGAAATGGGTACAAATTTGGAATGTGATGTAGCCTCATGTGTTGTTAAATTGGATTCAGGTAGGATCTAAGCTGGTCAAATTAAGTTGGATAATTGGTCAACCCGACCTATTTGCAACCTTAGCTATTGTTGTAGGTATGTTGAGAAGCCATCTAATTTTGATAAATCTATAATTGATTGGGAGATCACAGCTGTCCATTACATATAGTGTATGAAGCCCTACCTCGTTTAGGCGTGTGGTGTTTAACCAAGATTCTTCTCTTGTAGTTTTCTAATGGCTAGAACATTGATCACGGTGGGATGTCTGGATCTGATTGATTGAACATTGATGTAGATTTAGATTCAGCCCGGTAAATACCATCTCTACTGTATTTTCGGCCATATGGCTATTAAATCGTGTTTATGCTTGTCTTAACCATGAGACCGGAGTTGATGCTTTGATTGACACACACACACACACACATATATATGTATATATATTGTTTTTCCAGTGTCATTGAAAATCTCAATTGCTATGGCAATGATAATCTTACCCTGAGTGAGCAGTGAGCTACTCGGCCTGATCAGAATTGGTCTCTTTACGGTGTCCCTTCAGTTATTTGGATTTCAGACGGAAGCATATTTTGTTTTTCTCAGATTTCCAATTTTGCTTTAAAACCTGCAAAATGTTTAAAGGTTCTAAATGCTATGAGAACTTCAATCTAAGTTTTGCTTGGTACTCTTACTGCCAATTGAAGCTAGTGATCATTTCCATCGTTGACTGTCATAATGTTACATGTTCCGTTGGACATTATAATTTGTAGGATGGACTGCTTCCTTCCAAGCCACTACAGTCACTGTTTGCTGCAGATTACATGAACAATGCAATAATAATGATACAGGCATAGAAGATGTCAAGTTTTTTCATTTATTATTCGGACACATGTTTTTCCCCTTTTCGGATGCAAGGATTATTTATGCTTTCTAATTGGGGAAATGTGCTGATATTTCTCTTTTGACTTTTTCCTAGGAAAAAATTCCCAGTGCTTTTTGGCCTCTTCTTCTTTCTAGTTCCACCATTTCACTGATCAGGAGAGCAAGTATTTTAACGGTGGTAGACTTGGATTAATATATTGATCAGTGCTGGTTTGATAGAAGATTTTTTGATTACTTAGAAAATGAGTGGATGGAGTGAATGAGTTTGTAGTGGTTTGTTGGGTGTTGTAATGTCACCTTGATGGTACATGAACATGTTATCTAGAGATCATGCTCGTCTTCCGTGGAATGTTACTATCGTTCGACGACCAAATCCTTACGAGATGCGTTTTCAATATAAATAATTTGAGTATCTCTACTCCGACAACCGTATCCTACACCATTCTGAAGGTCATATGAGAATGCTAATTAAACTGGAATCGAATGCATGTCATGCAAAACATCGTCAATAGATAAATAGGCAAAAAGAAGAATAATTGGATAGGGCGTGTAAGCTAACTTGTTTGTGGTCGCATGGTCTTTTTTCTCCTTGAGAAAATTGCACGGTCGGTCTTTTTAATAAATACAAAATACAGTATTGTGCTGGTCATTGCAAAGTCACAATATGATTGTTGCAAACCATCTCTCCCTCTCTCTCTTCTTCTTCTTCTTCTTTTCAATTTTGCTAAAACAAACCATCTCTTACTAATAGCAACTTTGGCCAATTGCCATCCTGAAGTCTTGAATTCTTAGTCTTTCTGGATGCTTCATATCCTTGGATGGTGTTTTACTCGTTCAATCCAAGACCATCATGAAAATGAAATCCAAGACCCGTTCAAAACCTCAATGCTTTTGGCTTGTGGTTGTAAGCAACCATTCTAGCAAGTAAAGATGGCATCAACATGTCAAACCCAGACTACTTCAATTTTAATCATCTTTTATGATTCTACCTCTGCAAAGATTTGTGATCATGCTAGCAATAGGACACTGGATCCTATTAAAATTGTGCACTTAAGCCTGCATCATGGGGAGGTTTCTGATTATTATGTCGCACCTCTAATTCTTTTCAGAAGTGGGGAGGTTTCGGCCGTCTTCCTTGTGGAGGGCAAAATAAAAGGGAACAAGAAAACGAGAGATTACGCATGAGGAGAAGCTACCATAATAATAATAATAAAGAGAAAAGCTACCATAATAATTAATAATAATAATAGAGATAGAGAGAGAAGAGGAAAAAAATACTCTCTCTGCAATGTAGAAGCATAAACCTCCATTTGACGGTACCAAAACATACCAGATTTCCTCATCTATCTACTCCCAATACATCCACCGACACCAGAGCAAAGGGGCAGGGCTACTTTGGCAGGCCCATACCTTTATTGGAACAAATTATAGGGAAACAAACCAATACTACACAGGTCGTCAAGACCACGACGATAGGGATCTTTAACCCCCAATCAAGACCCCCCACCTTCCACTTACGTGACAAAAGGCTGGGGCATGGACCTCGAGATCACCTTCGTGATCTTTAGGAAAGCCTACGCGAAGTAGACCGCCGCAGAGGAGACTGCGTTGCACCGGGAGCGGACACCGTTGGGGCCGATGACGAAGAGAAGCTTTGCATCTCCGAGGCCCGGTATCTACCAGAATCACCGGGCAACCGCATGTAAGAAGCCGAAGGTGAGTCCTCCAACCATGGAGCCCCCAGAGGAGTCTGGCCACCGCTCTTGTATTGGACTATGGTCCTATAAACGAATGGAATGAGTCCTTCCATTACTATGATGAGAGCAGCAAGAAGACCGAGCTTTTTTTTAGCGAGATTGGAAACCTTCTTCTCCTTGTCTTGCTTGAGAGAAAAATATGGAGTTGAAGAAAGGTTTGTGCTTGTTTAGAGGGGAAACAAAGGGAGAGGGGTAGCTTTATATAAAAAGGGGAGACTCTAATTAAGGTTGGATGACGTTGGAATGGCGGGGTGTTATCCAAAGCTAGATTTTTCGCAGGGAGAAGCCAAATTTACTTGGTCTTTGGAGAAAGAAATATGTGGAACTTAATTAGAACGATATATCCGACGTAGCTTTCTGGCTATTAACGTCTCACCAAATCCGGTGACGTTGTATTAATTCTTTGTTTTGGTAAATTTTATACATGTATAGTGGCGTGGTTCGTTGGGGCTCCCATCTAGTTTCAACTCACTTGCCCGTCCCCACTCACCAACTCCCACCGTTGGATTACTGTTTAATTTTATCTGCTCCATATTCTGGTAAAACGCAGCTTTCTGCTAGAAGGTAAAAAGTCTTTAAGATTAGGGGGGCCAAAAGAATCTAGTGGAGTATATGCGTTGGGGACGACTATTAATCTGATAAATTTGGTCACTTATGGTGAAAAATACAGTGAAGTTCATGGGTTGAACTCAATCATGGAGTCAACTGCATCTAATATCTTATGGCCGAAAAGAACGAGCAAATAAAATACTTGTCGTGCAAGCAACACAAAACTTTAGATCAACAAGAAATCTGGCATTGGCTGGAAATGGTTGACTGAAAAGTCAGTCACTGTCCAGATAGTTCTATTTGTTGCACTTTTTTTTTTTTTTTTTTTTTTTGTCTCTTTACTGTGTTTAACAGCGGATTCTGAATTGTACAAGGGGATTTTGCTGTCATTAATCTAATCATGTCATATCGGAAGATTACTTGCAAAATCCGAGCTCATCTTACAAGGTCTCAGATATGACATTCCACTATTCTTGTAGATTAGACTCATGAATGTTTAATGAGCTGCCTAATTTGCGTATAGAGCATCGTAACATCACTTATAATCTACTTTAAAAGAAATTCACAAACACAATTTGTATCATTAGTTCTTTAAAGAAAGGAGTTAATCCTGGCCAACCCATACTTAAAAATTTCAGGTTATTGAGGAAGTCAGGCTATCCAAAATAACGTTTCAAATTTTCAAAGCTGGTCAAATGTCAGTAGGGATGATGTTGGCGTATCAATTTGATGGTGCAGGCCATGTACATGTAATGGGATGAAGAAAAGGAAGTAATACCTGCAGGCACCACCAGCAAAAGCTGTGAACTTCTGAAGGATCGCTGCACACGTGTTTCTTATTGAAGAATTAGAAACAGAGATCTCTTATGGAGTACTAAAGTGGTCTCATGTTTGAACGATCATGATGCCTGCCTTCTTAGCATCTTCATGCTGGGCTCTTTCACATAATGACCAATGACAGCTATATCGGACTGGACCAGATGATGTTACATCTTACCAAACTATAGTCTAAAACAAGCTAAACTTCTAATCTAAAATTATAAGAGGAAGACAACTTGACAACCCTCCTATGCATAATTGTCATGCTTTTAGAATGGTTAGCTAAAGGAAAGTTCTCTGAAGCTGGCGAATGCCCATCGAGTGAGACCATTTGAATTTTCTTGGCCGTTGGAACCTGACAGTGGAAGAAGAGAACGTGGGAATCGCAAATACCGTGGGCTCAATAGCTGCCATGCCAAGGTCCTTGTCTCCCAGTCATCAATTCAACAGCTCTCCAGTTTTGACAGGGCAACAGAACTTAAGTAACACACGTAGGACCTCAACATAAGGAAAAGATTGAGTACCAACATGAAACTAATATAATGATGATCATGGAGCTAGTCTGTGGATGGTGGAGAGGGATGCATGTCTCCCGGATAAAACTTAGTACTAGATTGTACTATGTATTGTTAGGACAAGGGGCCTTTAGAACAGAGAATAATAGCTATTGCAGTTATGACGGCAACCATTTTGAAGCATGGTCTCGGATGTACTTAACACCAAAGTTAGTACAAGTTGGTGGGCTGGGAGAGATTTGATGCATAAGCAACACAGACCAACCAGAATCTTGGACGAATTTGACAGTCCACCAAGGAATCTAAGTGGTTCGGATCAACATACAGTTTGCCACAGGAGACATGAATACATTCAAAAGAAGAATGCTTGAAATGTACGTCCTATCACTGCAAGTTGGTATATTGCTTCTAAGGAGGAAAGATATGATTTAACAGTTCATTGAATCCATAGCTACCGGAGGTTCTGATGATATTTTCAGTAGGCAGAGGTTGTTCACTATAATCATCCGTGGATCATGAGTAAAGACTAAACAACGTGGAAGTCAGAGAAAAATAACAATCCATCATTCATTCATGGTTGTTTATCAGACTCAGCCTCCGTAAGGATATGAATCCTAAGATGGATTGCCGACTTCAAGGCAGATTACAGCCTCTTTTTGACAACCCTTCCTTGATTCGCAAGACATTTACATAATACTAGTTATGTCGGCATCTCAAGCATTGTTCGGTTTGTGAATAGTGAGCCAGGTTAACTGAAATAACTTTACAGCAAGAATCTACAGACCATCGACAACTATATTTCATCAAATGACCATTATGGAGAACAGCCCAGATTAAGGGACTATTCCACCCCTTATTAAGTGATAACCCGGAATTAGCAACAGCAATTTTAAGAGGAGGAATTTCTCAGCAGAAAACAAGGAATTAGAAGCAGGAAAGCTGGGGTCAACCCAACCTTCTCTAACCCGTCTCTATAAGTCAGCTCTGGATGCACGCTATGCAGAATGGATTTGAGGATCACCAGAATAAAATATGAACTAGTAAATTTCTCTCGTAGAAATCATGATCCATCCCAGGCTTCAAGTTTTTGCTCCCTTTTATCAGCTAGGTTGGTTTCAATTCCATATAGGACAATCATCAGCCACCATTGAGAGGTGCACCGATCCCCTTCCGAGGATCTTTCAGCGATGGAAATCCAAGTGACCGATTGCTCTGACTATTGAAGATAAAGATTATTTGTGTACTAACAACGTGTGAGATATTCTAGAAGTGATATATTTTGATTCTAAACACTATAGATCGGTGACCAGAATAATCCCACTAACTCAAAAAATCATGTTTAGCAAGTGAAAGTGCAGACACTTCTCTGCTATCTTGGTACCACATAACCAGAGATGAGACCGTTGGTGCAAATGCTCCACTGCACAATGCTCCACTGCACTACTTGATTTCATGTGAACTTAACAACTGAAAGCTCCTGTTCAAAAGACAGAAGGTTAAGATCCATGTTTCAAAACACCCTCCAAAAAGGCTCCTGTCAAAAGACAGAAGGTCAAGATCCATGTTTCAAAACACCCTCTAAAAAATCATGAACTGATGAAAGACCAAATTTCTGGAGCTTAAAAAACAGCAGGCTTTAACAGGTGCCCGACCGTTCAGTTCCCCAAGGCAACGGATTACATAATGCGAAGGAATAAACCATAATTTTGAAATAAGTGGACAGGGTTTATCATTTTGTTCACCTCAAATATAGGAACTGTGCCAGTCCATTAAGGGACTTGGGTCATTCTGTTGGTTGGTAGAAGTTATAACAAGCAGCCTGGAATATTTGAAATTGGTGGCCTTAGTAGCATAGCCTTTTAATTTATCAAGCGCAAAGAATCAGAGCAGAAATACAAGCACCAAAAACAGCATTTCTTTTAAAACAAGACCAAAACATGACTGAGATGAGTCTTGCGACCACATCACAGGGAATTCAAACATTAATTACACTAATGCACCAGGAAAACAGGTTAAATCATAGATTTTCATAGTAATTCCATCAATTAATAGCAAAAATCTTACAATCAGAACACAAAATGATAATAGGCAGCAAACCACCTGAAGTATATGAAAAATGCCTGACACAAAAGAGTTTTAAAGTGACCTCATTGTGCTCTGATTTTTTGTGAAAGTATGCCAAAATGAATACTATGAGCTGAGGTGGAAAATTTGGCAGCTTGGTTTGTATGACCGCTTGCTTGCAGCCTGCTCAAACTTCTTCATGACAGATTCATTCTCTTCTAAGCCATTCTGAACAAAATATCGTATCCACCAAGATGAACTCCGTAATTTTGCCTACATGTAAACTCCCAAACTGTCATCGCTTAGACAAATACAATGTCATAGAAAAGGATTTATTGATTCAATGTGTCATTAGAGTTTGCAATAGCACACGCAGAAAGAGTAACATTCTTTGTGCGAAAATAATCAGTCACAGCAGAATGATATCAGTGTCACCACTTTGACAATGACAACACTGTAGAGTTAACGCTCTGGCCATTCTAGAAGATTTGGGGAGAGAGGGTGATAAAAATTTGGAACTCACAGCCCCTGTGATAGAAGAAGAGGTTGACAATTTTGAGTTTTAAGTTCCAGATTGGAAGTCTATTTGTCAGAAGAAACTAAGGGAGTAGATTTCTTTTTTTTTTTTTTGTGATACAAACGGGCGGTCACACAACTCTAGTGTGTGCACAGCTCATAAAGTCAGTGTACACAAGATCCCATAGGGCCAGCGGGCACACATCACCTTGTCTCCAGATCCAGTCTCCAGAATGCTCCACTAACAAATGACGGTGCATTGCAAGAAGTTACAAGTCCTATTCATGCATGATATCGGACTAGATTAGCTAAAGAATAAGGCAGAGAGAGGCTGCCAGCATGGTCTGTTGAACATGCAAGCCTAGAGCCACCCTCACCCCCACCCCCCCAACCCCACGCACGCACACACACACACGCACACCGCGCATGCGCACACGGAGAGAGAGGGAGAGAAGGAGGAGGAGGAGGAGGAGAAGACAGTCCTGTTCATGAATTGGAAGGAGCTAGAAGAGCTAGAGACTGGAACAGAGAGAGGCAGCCAGCAAGGTTTGAACTACCCTACACCTTGTACCTGTTTTTACGGGAATGGTACCATACTGGGTACCGACACATGGTACAAGACTGAGTCCCCTAACAATACACTGTGCACTGGTGTTGGAAACCTGCTAGAATGGTATGGCACCATTTGTAGCGTTCCATTCTAGTAGTATTGTAAACCACAGCTAGTAGCATGGTGACTCCTGAACATGCAAGACTGGATCCCCCTCCTCAGCCAGGGAGAAGAGAGAAGAGAGCGAGCGAGTGAGTGAGAGAGAGAGAGAGAGAGAGAGAGAGAGAGAGAGGAGGCAGAAAACAACTCTTGAGTAGCGAAATCTATTCAGTCCAAAGGAAAAATCCAGAGATCATTTAGTACCATTAGCTTTGACTTTCTTAGCATGATCAAGTACCCAGCTGTCATGTCCAATCATCATTTCTGACAATGTTATTGGTTATGGAGATCTCAACCATCTCCAAAGTTGTTCAATAATGAGGTAGACCAAGATCCTAGTTTATATTGCTCAACATAGAAGTCTTGAAAATAGGGTGGGCAATATTGAAGGAAATGCAATTTCCGAAATCTCAGTTACTATAGTAAACCCAGCTTAAGTTCCCTGTTAAAGAGTGATTTGAATATTTAATTACAAAAAGCAATTTGAGATTCTAAAAGGCAAACTAGGAAATCTTGGTCATCATTTTGATATAAAAATCAGCTGATATATCGAGCTATATCAGTTTATATCGGTTGAAATAATAAGGGCTGAGATGTGAGTTACATCATATTGTGACTGCCCAATTCCGATACAAATTGATATCTCAACTGAGATAATGACCAGGATGAAAACCTTGGTTTCCAAATAGTTATCATTATTAGTTTTATGATGAACGGAATTATGTTACCATATGATACAAGCATAAAGGTAATTATGATAATGATGTAGCTGGAAGTGAAACAGGACCTTTAACAATAAAATCAATTATGGATTATGAAATTCACATTCAACACAGAAGCAGATGAATTTGTTGGCAAGTCAAAAAGTGATTTTACTAGAAAATAATCAAATACAAGGTTTTGTCTAGAAAATAAAAAAGAGAGTTTTAAAACGATAATCACTATATCCACAGGTGGGAACACCTAACTATCAAGTTGATCATGAATATTAATAAATTCACCTGGCAGCAAACAGATATGGATTAATTAAAGTACATACCGGCCTTCCAAATTTGGACAGCTCAGAAACCTTAGCTCTCTGCTGACCTGGATAGCCTGCAAATAGAATGACAGGAAAGGAAGACTACTTAATCCTTTTCGTTAAAGAAAATACCTGATTAAAAAAAGAGGAAACTTTTACTGCCTTGACACTGACAATATTGCGGACACCTAATCCTTAAGCGCAATCATTGATTACATTCACCCACTGCTATAGTAAATGCTGATGACTAATCTAAGCAGGCAACATGATAACATTCAAGTTTTTTTTTCTGGTAGGTAATAGGGAACTCGAAATTCAGAATTGAAGTCAAATCTATTTTTGGAGTTCCACATATTCCACTATATCAAAATGTTGACATGATGGATGTGAACTCAGAATTCCCTGATCCATTGTCAGCTTAATAGAAGTAGGCTATACCAACACTTCAATATATTTCATCAAGTTATGGCTCTTAAAATCATACACCAGAATGAGACAACTGAAGAATTTATCTTTCTGTCTCTTTCAAAGGAACGTTGGCCTAATCCTCTCAAATGTTCTGAAATATAGCTAAAGTACACAATGATAATTTTACATGGCTTTGCAGATATCAAGCCTGATGATAGGATCAGAAGGGGTTCACAAGCTTTTAAACAAAGAATAGTTACTTCCAAAATACCAATGCCAAATGATAGAATCGAGATTTTGAATATTCGCACAAACTTCTTTGGTTTTCAAAGAATAAGTTCACTAATGGAGCCATAGCTTAAAAATGTCCAGATTAAACTTTTCTTCTGAAAAAAAGGTGATCACCACTAGCACTTGTTTTGCTAAATATATCAAAGTGATAAACCTAGATGGTGAAGGACATAAACCTCTTAAAGGGAATATGGAACTCCCAAGCAAGGTTTTCAAAAACCAGTACTGGAGGGCATACCAGTCTTTTGAAAAACTGCTATAGTACAGGGTACGGATGCATGGTGCAGGACTGCATCCCATATTGACACATTGCGTACCAAGGCCAGTTTTCTACCAGAACAGTATGGTACCGCCGTATCATCCTGCTCTGACGGTTTTTAGAACCCTGCTCCCAAGCATGGTAATACATCTCAATAAAGTATGTGCAACAAAAAATACTCTGCAACCATGAACATAGGCCACCATCATGCCTATGACATACAAATAGAAAATCATGGCAGATCATAAAGCTCATTCACTCTTTCTAACTAGCAAATATGCTACCCTTGTGGGAGCTGACAGACCCCAGCAAACTGCCTACAACTAATACACCAACATAAAGCAGGGCTTCACGATTTGTTTCCAATTAAGGATATGGGCAATATGCATCCAGCTGATGCAGAAGTTGGAAACTATAAAAAACAATGATTTTTTGGTTTCCAGAAATTATAAATATCGAAAATCACATTTTAATGATGTAGATTTTTCAATTTAGCCCATCTTATATTTTAGCCCAAAGGCACACATATGCATGTGATACATACACATGTCCTGATGCATCTAATGCATCTTGGAAGCAATAAAAGTCAGTCATAACTTCACCAGTTGAATGCCCAACATGCCAGCCCACCCACAAACATGTAGTAGTGAAGTGTAACATGAAAAATAAGGCATATATGAACCTGACAATCATAAAAGACCCATTTTTTGAACTGTAACATGAACGATAAGGCATGTCTAATCCTTCCATCAAGGTAGTAATTTTTCCTGTAAATGGACCACAACCATGACCAGAACCCAAAAAATAGTAAGCCCCATTCATGCAGAATCTGTTTAATGAATCTTTCTCTATCCTGATTACTACATGAGCAAGAAACCTCAGTCAAAGCAACCCTTTTCCTCACCACAAGTTCTCCACTATGTTACTTTCTGGTGTGAAGGGCAACATAACCAAGGCTGGTAGCCCTACATTATAAACTCGAAATAATGATCCAAAGATAATTTACCTCCGTTTACCAATTCAAAACATGGAAATTCGAAGCACCAAAGGTAACTTCATGCTTGAAATAAGGAAACCATGCAACACTTATAGGAGTCAGATTGATGCTTGAAATATAAATAAAAAGCAGCTTTTTCTTAAACTTTAATCAATTCCACTTTGCCATCAATTCCATTGCAAGCCAAATCCCCCAAAATTGGGCAGTTTTTAGATCTCTTATTTTAATCACTTGCTCAAATTGGTTTTATACCAAAAGTGTAATGTCTTCTTATGTGATTAGCTGTACATTAACTTTGACAATGTTAGAGAAATATGAATGGATGAATAAAGATGCCAATGAACTGAATACTACCAGCAAATATAACAAGACCATCTGAGGATACCCTTGCCAAATCTGGAAGGGTCTTGTTAAGATACTTTGGAGATAAGTAATCCAGTGCATCTGACACTATGACAAGGGAAAATGATTTTGGCCTGTATGGTAGAGGAAACTTGATATCAGCTAAACGGACAAAGCCTTTGCGCACAAGGGTCTTGCAGCTTGCATCAATATCCTCCAAGTCATAAGGTTCCACACCCCAGCCTTCAACGCCATCTTCTTTCAACAACTTAGAAACCACTTTACAAGTGTCAGGGCCTACATGCAAAACTTTACGCATACTTTCTCCATATGCTTTCTTCAGAATAGGAATTGCTTGTAGAACTTCTAATGTACAGGAACCACCTGCAGATATAGAGAAATTTATTGAAAACTTGTAAGGAAAAGAAGGTCAATCCATTTGAACAGAACTAATACATCTGTAACATAATGAAAGATGCTGTAGCACCAAAAATTACGTCCCTAGATCCAGCCAGAATATAGAATAGTATAACATGTCCATGAATTTTTAACAGATAATTGTAAATGTAGAGAACTTAGAAAAACAGATTGAATCCATAATCCATAACCCACAACATCAGGCTTATGTAGCCAGCAGGTGACCGATCAAAACAATGATAATGGTGCTGCAGAATAACAATATAGCAAACTTTACACCAGTATACATAAATGTTGGAAAAATTTTGGAATTGGACAATCTGTAGTAGTTTTGCTGTGCCACTATAGACCATTAACTATCCACATGCGATAAAAGGAACCAAGGAGTAAGCTCCACATTTTTCTAAATGTTTGAACACTGATAAATTGGTAACAGATAATTATGAATTGCAGTCTAGGGTCCTGGCCTTGTACCTAGGCCATAAGGGCACTCAGAAAGGGTTATGCTGCCAGTTATCATGACACACCCAATGTGACCTACCAGATACTTAGACACTTGCACCGCACATTGCACCCTATCTTACTTAGACCCTTCAATCTCGCCTAAAGTAGCCACACCTGGCAATTGAACACAGACACTGGCATGACACTTGGACACGACTTTGGAAGAGAAAATTCTTTGGAAAGGTCCAACACTTAGGCACCTGCAACCACCACCCAATCAAGTAACATAGGTTGTACCTGAGTTCACTGTATCATTGGTTACATGTTAAACTTTATAAGATTCAGTGTTCAAAATGATTCAGCATGTGCAGTGACCAAATATCTAAAGCCATTGCATATACAGAAATCCTTGAAAATGGCAAATTGAAGTACTTTATCCATGATAAGATATAAACATACACATGTCAACTTCTCTGGAAAAAAGTTACTTACAACCATTTGATCATGTCTTAAATCATTAACTTGTTGACATGTCTGTGATTATATATTGTTCATCCATTTTACACATCAGTATATCCTAGTCCTAAAATTTGGAGAATGTCAAATTGCATCCTTTCATATTGTAATCAGCATTTGCATATCAGCATGTCATAGAAATATCAGATCATGTATATTTCAGAGTTTCTCACACCACAAAAAATATCTTGACTCCAGGTACAATGTGCTTAATACTTGTTTAAGTCGTATGAAAGATTGTTGCATGCTGAGAAGCACTTCAGGCATCAATTTCTTTTAGAAAGTTAGTTGATTAAATAATCTGTATTGCTAACATAATAGTTGCTAAAGTTGCAATACGTTTAAGAGCAGAACATCCTAATAAGCATCTTGACATGCCACAGCATGTTCAAAAGTTTCAGCACTGCTTAGTTTAAAAATATGTGAAGCCACTAAAGAAACCCATCATACAGAAAACAAGCCAATAAAAGGATGTGAAGAACATGTTGGATATAAGATGAGGAAGGTTACAACTTACAACTGAACCAATTTTTTACTAGGATATATGATTTAATAATAAAATGGAAAGAATGCAGTAATGTACATTGTCTTGCATTGTAAATAGCTTGATGACAAGCAACAGCATAGGAAATCTTGTAGGTATTAGGGGTAAAAAGGACATCCTTCATAAACTTAGTGGCAACATTGATGAAACCAATGTTTAAAATTCTGTGGTGTGGGGGCATGCCAATCAAGTACCAATAACCCGGGCAAAAATGGAATGCCCCTCATATCTACTCACAATTCACTGGCACAAACAATACACCTATATCAATAAGATTGCACGGCTCGATATAGCATGCAATACAAGGCAGTACAACATAAGGTATGGGGCAGTACAGTCAGCATTTCTACCTTCAATGGAACATACGTGTTTGTGGCAAGCTGTTATAGCTACTGATAATGATTCTCTTGAGCCCATATTATAGTTGGCCTGCAGTTTGCTTCAGCTTTAAACCCATAAATATTGTCTATACTTTCTAAATGAGAAAATCATAGATAGTTGGCAAGCCAATTTTCAGTGTATGGTGTTGATTCATAATATTTGTACAGGTGAAAGTCAATAAACAATGATGAGGAATTATCTTAAGGATAAATAAGAAAGAGTTGTGCATTTGCTAAGCATGGCAAGTCTTTTATAGGGTTGAAGATGCTTTAAAAGATTTGTGTATTGTACAGAATTACATCACAAGTGTGTATCCTTTTATTGCAAATTAGATTTGGTTGGGGAATATGGATCAGAGAGGTAGAATAAAAGTGTCAAATGTACATAACATGAGTGACAGCAAATGCAAAGAACCTCCATTTACACAACAGATAGTTTGCCTCTTGAAAGAATGAAAAGTAAATAATTGTGCATTAAGCATTGAAAAAGAGATTGATTTTGGTAAAATTTAATCCTTGTGAACTTATGCTTTGCAGAAAAAGGAGGTAGAAGAAGTAGGAGCTTTAAGTTTGGGAATGTTGTGGGAGGACAGCATCTTTAGTCCCACATCGATTGTGAATCAAAGGAAACTCTGGTTTATATGGGATGGGGCATTCTCTCCCCCCAGGAAGCACCTTTTGTATGGGACAAAACCGTACGATACCTAATATGAACTAAAGTAGACAATATCTCACGCACGCAGGTGCAGAGATTGAGCCATTCGACCAATACAAACCATCCGAGCCCTTGAGGAACCATCTCCTGCCCACGCACATAGAGTCCCCTTGATTGGAGGAGCTACTGTTGTGGAAGGACAGCATCTTTTATATGGGACAAAACCGTGCGGTACCTGATATGGGCTAAAGTGGACAATAGCTCACACACGCGGGCGTAAAGAGCCACCCATAAGAGCCATCTAAGTCTTTGACCGCAACAGGGAATACACATGCAAGGATGATTGGATATCTCAGCCAACCTAAATAAGTGACACCTGTTACTTCTTACAATAGGAACACTCTAGCATTACTTTGGAGTCTCTGAGGTAAACTTGACTAAAGTTGATATCGCTGACACAAAAGGAAGCGAAAATTTGCTTTTAGCCCCAAACATTATAATTAATGTTGTAAGAATGAAATCAAGATGAACTCCAATGTAGCTATAAGAAACAAATTCCATATAGTGTGCTGGACAACAGTAACACCCTTGAGAACCATTGAGCTAGGAAATAGTAACTCAATGGACAATAATCAATAGTGATGAGAAAATAAAGACATCTACCTCCACCCCTGCTTATAGCTTCCTTGTCGCTGACAAATCCACCTGGTCATTGAAAAATTATAACTTCAGCTCACATACAGCAGATCTGAGGAATTGATCTATGCAGAACAAGCAGTTAAATGAGGGAAAAAAAATTCAGCAATATTCCATCTTAAAATAAGACGAGTTCCTTTCCGATATCTATATTTGACAGGGGATCTGAACGGACCTGAGCCTCTATAGGAGTAACCAATGAGAAGAAAAGCGCCCTGAAAGTACAAAACCAAGCAAGCAAGTCAAGTTGCAAGCTTTTTTAATCCCTTGCAGCGGACGCAATTCCATTCAAAAGCAAAACATGATTGCATATGAATTTAACATACCACGAGAACCAAACCAATCGATAGTAAAGGAGATGTTCGTGACTTCTGATGTAGTGAGCTGACGAGTGGAACACTTCCGCTATCAGCCAATCGTCGAGAGGGATTTATTGCTCTCCTTGCCGCCATCAGTCTATGCACCGACAATATTACAAGCACTTACACTGATCGAAACAAAAGAAACATATCAAAAGCTCATTAATTGCTCTATGGTCTCGATCAAAGCCCATAAATCGAGACAAGCTAGCAGTAAAGAAGTAGTATCTAAAAAACGCAATCAATTGCAGGCAATCTTTAAAAAGTACAAGCCAAAACGGTGTAAGAACCATAAATCCATAAGAAAACGTGTAAAAGCTTGAATTTTAGCAGAGAGAGGGGGAAAAAAAATCCTTCCATGGAATTCATCGAAAAGCTCCTTCAGACGAGCACGTCTACTTTATACGTAGACAATCACTCGACAAAAAGCACCACTTGCTCAAAAAGATAGGAAAACAGAAAATCGAAGATTTAAGCGAGAGATGCTGGATTTTGACAAAAAAAAAATATAGATCGAGGGTACGGAGTCGAATAATCGACAAGAAGAACACCTCAGGATTGGAGAGCCGGAATGCGAGATCTAGGAGGTCTTAGCGCCAGATCTGAGATCTGAGAGAGGGTACCCTTTCTTCACTCTCAGCCTTATGAGAGCCAGCGAGCGAGTGCGGGAGGGAGAAGGCCACTAAACGGCGGACGCGGTTTTGGCTCCCGAAAGGCAGGTAAGTGCGGTGGTGACCCGATCCAGAAACGGTAAAATCACTCTTAGATCGTGTGTCGGCAATGTTGATTAAACGGACGTGCTCTCGCCAGTTTGTACTCCAGCGATGATTTGCGCTTCATGTGCTGCAAGGAATATGAGAATGAGGTTGTTGGGATTTGCTGCCCCAAAATTTTTGCTCTCACAGCTTAGCTCGTTGAATCAGACAATGATATATATCTA
The DNA here is from genome assembly GCF_000442705.2 of Elaeis guineensis. NCBI lineage: Eukaryota > Viridiplantae > Streptophyta > Magnoliopsida > Arecales > Arecaceae > Elaeis > Elaeis guineensis. Next base: position 130,824,147 of record NC_025997.2, on the reverse strand, counting down.
ATGAAATCAGCAATCAAGTAGATCTCTGAACCATCAACGAACAATTATATCCCAACGTGATCTCAATTTGCTCAGAAAGACATATCGTAACTATTAACTAACTAATAGATAAAACAAGCAATTGAATGATAATTCATGTGATAAGATATATCTTCGTCATTCCAATAATAAATAAAGAAAGAGCTCAACTACTCATCTGATAACCTTATGATCTCAATCACGAAGATTCTCAATCTTATCTCTATAAATATCAAGTACAATGGATTATTAGATATAACAAAAAAAATTCATACATAATACTTCTTTTACTTTCATAATTTTTGTTTTTTTTTTGAAAATTTGTTTGATTTAGACATCGGAGAATTCTTACCCCTAATTATTATCTATGGTTACAAATTCAATCCAACAACGAGCTATGCTTCTCCATCTCCATCAAGCATCACCACTTACCCATCCATCTCGTCGGGTCAGATTTTGAGTAGCAGACCAGATTTTGAGTAGCAACGAAATATATCATGCTTCTGATCATATATATATATATATATAAATTATGTAGAAAAAATTTTTCTTGTTGTAAATTGTAGAAAGTGCCAGGGTTGATGTACAGCAATTTTGATGCTCAATTAATAAATGTGTCCAAATTCTCATATATTTTTTTGTTAAATTATATTTTTAATTCTCTAAATTTTCATAAATATTTTTAAATAAATTTATATTTATAAATTTTAGTTAATTTTTTCAACTTTCAAATGTGATTGAATGTAGTTATTTCCGATCACTTTTTGATGTTGAAAAATGCATAGATGGCACTCTTTTTCTTGCTAATACCAATATCAGCATATAGACGATAATATGATATAACGATTTAAAATTTTTACGTTGATGATGCAGTATGTGGATGATAATGTAGCAGAATTGTTTAATTTATATCTTTATTTGATTCCTTAAGAAATTCAAGGCTAGATAAACTGTCTCAATGTTGTAGTGAAGTTTGAAAGCCAACTCAAGTGAAACGATGCTCTACTTCAGCTTGAGTAATATGGAAGTTATGAAAGGAAGAAAACCTCAAATTGCTTCAAGGGCAACATCTTCATTCTCATGAACTCTTCAAATAAGTTTCACTCTTTAAAAAAACTTACATGGTTGCTAATAGTACAAACATAATTCCTAAGTTCTCCTTTTTTTTCGTATATTTTCTGATGTAACAAACTAGTTAATCATGTAACATGTACATTGCAACTAAGTGATCAAGGTGAGCTTTGACAGAGCAATCCAGACCACTGGATCTAGCAAACTTGTTTTATCATGAATTATCCTAGCAAAATTTAGCACGTATATTGGTTCCTTTGTTTATCAGCTCCATCCCTTTTTTTTTTTTTTGGAGCCAATTGTAGCTTCGAATGGATTTTAAGGTTTGTTAACAATATCTGGTTTAGTAGTGTTTGGATCAAAAGAGGACAAAACTAATTTTCTAGATCAAGGGCTTAAAAACTCTAAGCTCGACACCCATGCTTCAAACCATCAAGCAATTGCTCGGATGGTGCTACTGCTTGCTCTCTCTCTCTCTCTTTCTTTTTGATAAGAGGGAGGCTTGTCCTTTAAACTCAAGGTCTAATAAAGGAATACACGATGACTATTAGTGAATAATAAATCATCATAGGTAAGAGAGCAACATCCTCATCAATAAAAGAAAAAATTACTCCCACGACACAAGCCCGGATTCTTGCTGAATGGTGAAACGTCAAACGGGCGGGGACCAGAGGAAAAAAAAAAAAAAAAAAAGTGGGCTTCCTATTTTTCTCCCAATACCAATATTAAAAAAAATTTAAAAATCAAAGGACCCTTCTACTAACAAAATAGTCAGTTACGTGATTAAAAATAATAAGCATGACACTCTCGTTTTTCTTTATTTTCAAAACATATTTTTTATCGATACATAATACATTGTTAAGTGATATACATCAATCAAATTTATTATCAAATAAGTCATACATATCTTTAAGTGAATTGATATATAATTTTAAAAATATAAAATTCAACAATACATAATATATAATCATGTGTTATATATTTAACAGAACAATCATCTAGCAATCTAATATATATTTTTAAATAAATTTATATATAAATTTTTGAATATTATATTCATCAATACATACTACCTAATCTAGTGATACAAATTTATCGATTTTTTGATATATATTATAAATTTTTTTGATGCACGTCCACCGTAGTAATTTAATACACATGTTCAAAAAATCAATACACAGTTTTCAGAACTTGCTTTTTACCTTAAGATATACATTGAATCATTGCTGAATGTGTATCAGAGAAGCTTACAATATATAGATGAGTGTGTATCATCCATTTATATAGTGCATATCAGTGAATATAATATTTTAAAAATTATGTATCAATTTATTTGAATATGTACATTATATTGTGATTAATACTAAATGTATATCGTCCGACTATTTATCTAAAGAACTTATTAGCTTACTTGATAATTAATTTGCTTGGTCTATATCATCTGTTATGCACCGGTAATTCCTATGTTATATCAATTGTTTATCATTTTAATATAAAAATATATATTAATTTATTTGATATATATTTTTATCAGAAATGTAAATAGCTAAAAAATATATTTTAAAAATAAAAAATATTACATTTTTAATTGTAAAATTAATGATTACATTAATAAAACACTTTTTAAATATTTACACACTGGAGGAGGCGTGTCAAGCGCGTACCATATTTCCGTCCGGTGCCCGGCCCTCGTGATTTTTGTTCGCGAACGAGTAACTCAAAACCACCGGCCGAGGGACGGTCCCCTTTCCTTCTCTTCCCCATCCTCTGTGATGCCCTTCATCGATCGCACTCCACCTTGACGGCAATGGCCGAGAACTCCACCTCCTCCTCCCCTCAGAAGCCCCTCGGCACCCCGAGCGGTGGCGGTGGAGACCCCATCCCCACCCCAAACACCCAAAACCCTAATCTCCCCTCCCCCCAGATCACCCCATCCCCTTCCATCAACGAGCTATCGCAGATCTCCTCCCCCCACATCCCCCAACACCAGACCCAAATCAACCCCGCCGCCGCCGCCGCCGCCGCCGCCGCCCTGGATTATGCTTCCAAGCAATCCCTGCAGCCCCAATCCCAACAGCAGCAGCAGCTCCAAGCCCAGCAACAACAGCTTCCGAGCCAGCAGCAGAGCCTGATGCCAGGTTCCACGACCTTCCAGCTCCAGCAGAACCTCCTGAGATCGGGGCCGATGCCGAGGATAAGCCAGCTTCAGCAGCAGTACGGCGCGGCGGCAGCGGCCAGCGCGATGCGGCAGCACACCGGGATGTATGGCGGGCAGGTGAACTTTGGCGCGGCGCAGATTCAGCAGCAACAGCAACAACCGCAGCAGCAGCAGATGGCTGCTGCCGGACTGTCGAGGGCCGGGACATTGGGGCAGGCCGGCCAGCTGCCAATGCTGCCCGGGCAGACCGCTGCCCATCTGAATCTGCAGTCCCAGATGCTCGCGCAGGTAATCGGTTGCTCTTGCTCCACGTGCGATTCGCTTGTATGGATTTCTTGGAGATGAAATGTTTTATTTTCGGAATTCTTAGAATCGTTTTTGTGATGAATGAATGCTTATTTTCATTACTTGTTTTCCTTTAATAATGTTGAACGAGAGTTTGGATTCGTGATGCTTTTTTATATAAGACCCAGTTCTTTGACATGCCAATGCGACGGTATTCTTTATCATTGTTGGTTTTATATTGAAGGAAAAACAAAGAAGATGATTGGAGAGCCTAGATTTGCAGCTAGAATAACTTCCGGTGAATAGTATTGGAACAAAATAAAACCGAAACTTGTGGAGCTTTTAACGATGTTTGTGCTCCATTTTCAGCTAAACAAACGAAGTGCAAATTGTTTTGAAGTTTTTTTTACTGCTTGTGGATATGTTTTGCTAAATTTAGTAGGTCTGATACGAAGAGTAATTTAACTTCTTTCTCACTCTAGTTGCAGCCAAGGCAGAAGATGGGTTTGGTCCAAGGTACACAGTTTCATCCTGGTAATTCATCAGGACAGGCATTGCAAGGGATGCAAACAATGGGGGTGATGAATTCGCTTGGTTTGAATCCGCAGCTAAGAGCTAATGGGCCTCTTTCTTATGCTCAGCAACGTTTTGCCCATGGGCAAATGAGGCAGCAGCAGCTGTCGCAACAAACGGGTCTCACATCTCCTCAGGTGTGCCCTCTAGCTGACAAGTTTTTGATGAATCATTTTGTTGTGGTGAAGCAATTATTCTATCTGAGAGGAGTTATCTTTCCTATCTTTATTTTATAACCCACATGCATAGATTAATGGAGCAAATGTAGCTACCTATGAGAACTTTCAACCTATGCTTTGATTTATGTCCCTATTCAGATCATGCAGAAAGTTCTGTATAACCCACAACAGACAGAAAAGTAGCTGTAGTGTAGTGTTTTTGTTTGTGCTGACGAAAACAAACTATGATGCTCTAATCTGGGGCTCAAACAATGTTCGAAACAATTAATCCATTAGACTTAATGTACATGGTATCCTATGAAGCATGGATAGATATAAGGGATATAGATCATACACGAGTATGACAACTATTGAAAAGGTAACATAGATACAAGTAGGTCAAGTCAATGAATATATGTGCATTTTATATCCATATGACAGATTCTGAAAAAGCATGTAAAAGACATCCATAAAATTTAGTAGGTTATCAAAATAACATAATCCATATTTTAAAAAATAGCATCGACTTTTAGAAGCTTATCATTTAGTTATTGTTCAAATCCATAGACACCAATGTATACTTTATATTTTGATACTAGTATTGTGGATGTACTTTTAGAGAAAGGGAAGAGAGAATGGCAGGAGAAGAAAAGGAAAGAGTTATAATGTGTGTAGAAGTGGAACTCTTGTCTTTCTCATTGTCTTAATTATGGGAGCCACAAAATATTTATTTTTTTTTAGAACTTTCATCCCTACTTTGGAGTTCCTCTTCGCATGGCCTCCTAGAGTTTCAATTATATATAGTTCATTAGCATATACTACAAAATTGGCAATTCAGAAAGTTAAAATTAAAAGAGAAAAAATTGCCCTCCTATTTTTGGAGGTATCTGGAAAGTTTATTGAGTCAATCTGGGAAGTGTCTAGAGTATTCTCTTTCAATTTTGAAAAAAGGGTTACTTGACACAAATATTGGATGCACACCTGCGAAGTATATCTGATACAAACAAGGCACCTAATTTGGTGTACTAGTGCTTCCTAGATGTTGTCTTTTAATTGACTATGAACCATCTAGTTGAATCTTAAAAGATACATAAGCTAAAGGTACTCAAGTGTTAGATGTTTCATGAAAACCTTGCAAATGCCATGTCACTTTTGCTTGTTTCTTTGGATGATTGAAGGACAATGAAATGTGTGAAATCATTTGTGAGTTGTTTCACTTGTCTATTTATCGGTATGTGTATTCAAAATATGACAAATATTGTTGGAGATTTTCCATTTTGCCTTTTGTCTTCTCTTCCTAATCATTGCTCTTAGGGATGGTAGATTTGATCAGAAACCATTTAACTTGACCTACTAGGTTGATGAGTCGTGCCAAGTTTGGGGTAGACAAAACCAACCCATTTGCTCATAGTAAATGACATTTAGCACTAATATCATATTTTATGGTATATTATATTTAAGGCAAAACCTATTCTTCTCTTCCTCACAATTTCCCCAAATCTCCTCTCGTCTCTAATCCCACCCTTTCCTCCCATCACTCCCCTCCTTTCCTGCTTGTCCCACATTTCCTGCTCTCCTCTCATCCTTCTCCACCACCTGCTCCCTCTTTCCCCATCCTCCCATCTCTTCATCATCATGGTCCATCGGCCTTACCTTGTTACAACCCATCAACCCCGCCTGTCAACAGTTAGTGATCTGCTAGCATCTCTTTGTCGTGGCTAGTTGCTTCGGCTCCAACAAAGGCCCCATTATTGCGCTGCCATCCCTCATCCATCTCTACTAGAATCCACCGCCATAGTTTGTTGGTCCCACTTGAAATTGGTATCTGCTTCCCCTTTTTTCAGTTATTCCTATTTTTAAGATCTTATGATCCATGATGTAGGTCTTATGATTGGGATCAAAATGGCTCTAGATGATCCAGATCTTTCATCCTTGAATAGGGATCAGTTACGATCATAAGATCTAGATCCATGATCATGAGATCCAAACTCATAATCATGTGATCTATATCCATAATCATAAGATCTTAATCCATAATCATAAGGTCTAGATCCATAACCATAAGATCTAGATCCATATTATGGATCACATGATCCTTTAAATTTAAGATCCAACACTATCCTGCTATTTACTACTCAAGTCATATGGAACTTTATTTTCTATAATTTGTTTGACTATTTGATTTCTGTAGTTACATATTTATTGGTAATATAAGCCTTGAGCATGCAAAGTTAGCAAGCCCTTTAAGTTTTCAAACTTTTTAAAGAAAGAAATATGGAGTTGGGGTACAAGGAAAGAGACTATTTTTTGTATTTTTGACAAATATTTGTTAACATATAATTCTTTTTCCGAAAATATTTTACCTAAAATGGTAAATGCATTGATAGGTATTTAGACATATTAAATAACTAATACAAGATATTCGAAAAATGTACACATCAAGGTTTGCCATATTGGTCGGTACCATACCATACCGGATATACCATACTAGTATGCAATCCTCGTATTGTGGCGATACTCAGTATTACCTTGCTATCTCATATTGTACTGCATACTAATATTACAATAGGATGTTATCGATACAGGATCCAATAATGAGATAGTGAACCTTGGTACGCATTCTGTATATGGGCTTATGATGGTGGCAATGAGTCATTTTCTATGTATGGTTTTGTAGTCTTTATCTACTTTAGAGTTGACTCATTTTAAGTCTTTATTTTCTTTTTATATTTTAAACTTTTTTTAAGAATTTGAAAAGTATCTTCTTATCCATGGTCCAATCTGATCTAACCCCCTCTATGGTTTATAGCTTGATCTCATCTTAACAAGTCTTTCTCAATTCCTCTCTCTACCCCCTCTAATATCGGTAAAGAGAGGAACTGCAACCTATTGGCAGGTTGAGATGGACTAGGGTCAGACCGGTTGACCCTTGCTAGTATACATTAGCCCCACTTTAATCCAAACCAACCTGGCCATCTGGCATCCTTATTGCTCTTTCATTTGTTGTTGCTTTTGCTTCATACCATTTTATAACAGGCCACCCCCTTTATCAACATCCTTAAAATATGCACTCCATATATAAATATGGTGGTTGTCATGCAGCCTTCTCCACTTCATCCTCAAAAGAGAAGCATGGTTGATATTTTAGGCCACCAAACATTTAACTTGGAGGCATGAAATGGAGTCAGGGTGAGAGGGGTGGATGGACAATGAGACCCACTTTGGATCACCCTATTTTAAGTTGTTCATAATCGTAGTCCAGACTGAACAGAATGGGATCTTCTATTGATGTCCAAAATAAATGAGTTAGTGGAATAGAATGTTCAAAACATAATATTGCTAGGCTATGCATGACTTTTAGATTTTGGGATATCTTGTCATTATAACCAGTTCATTGATTACCAAATCCAAATACACAAGTCTTATGTGCTTTCATCCTCTGTTTAACAGGTCATCAATGTGCTTTTTTTTTTTTTGGTTGTATCAATGTGCATGTTTAGTAACATGGTTATTGCTCTCTTTAGTTTAATTGTCTGAATTTGCAACTGTTATGGTCTACTGTCTTGTATTTCTTTAAAAGAAACTGTAATATTTATAACTGAATCAATTTAGCAGAAGCTACCTGGTCAAAGCTTACCGAGGACGACATCAGTAGCAGCAATGAACCCTCAGCTACCTGGTTTAACTCAAAATGGGCAATCAGCATTGATGCAGACTACCCTCTCTCAGCAGCAGCAATGGCTGAAGCAAATGCAGCCATCAATGGGTGCATCAGTTTCTCCTTCTTATCACCTTCAACAACAGCAGAGGCAGCAACAGGCCTTCTTGCCACAACAACTGTCTTCATCTCAGCTGCATCAAAAAGCCATGGGCTTGACTCAACAGCAGATCTCTCAACTGGCACAACAGCAGTCTCAACTGGGCACTCAGCAGCAGCAGCAATTGCTGCAGCAGCAGCAGCAATTGCTGCAGCAGCAACAGCAACAACAGCTGCAACAGCAGCAGCTGCAGCAGCAGCAGCAGCAGCTGCAGCAGCAGCAGCAGCAGCAGCTGCAGCAGCAATCTCCAAGGATGCCAGGGCCCGCACTCCAAAAGTCATTAAGTATGACTGGATCACAACCAGAAACACCTGCATCTGCCACAACTATGACTGGTGGTAGTTCAAGTCAAGGGATGGAAGCAACTAATCAACTTCTTGGAAAGAGAAGGATCCAGGATTTAGCTTCACAGGTACATCTTATTAATGGTTTAGCTATCTAGTTTTGTAAAGTTCTTTTCTGTACTGATGACAGATCAAGGAGTTAAGCATCTCTTGCACATTGCTGGCCAAGAATGTGTTGTGCTGGGAAAAAGAAAAAAGATAGCTCAAAAGTCACTTTTTTTTTGAGTACAAGCTAAAAGATAATAGGTGTCACGCCAAGCCAGTGCCTGCTGCTGCAACTGCCCTGACATGAACCAACAAATGCTGACACTTAAACCATCTGGAAGATAGTATTTCAGGATCATCATGTTGCAAAGCTTTTTTGACTCTTAATGATTAAGTAAATGAAATATACTATCAGTAAATGTTGTAAATGGATTGTATTAAATGAGCACTGAAAAGATAAGGATGGTAAAATTGATGGATGGTGGAATGAGGAAGGACAGAGCTTGTTACTGATCTTTCAGATGAAATTATTTTTAAGTGATGGGTGACTGAGTGTTTACAATCATGTGCAATGAAGCAAATAATGCATGTCTGTCTACATACATCTACAGGCAATATCTCTTTTTGTTGTTTTCTGTTGAATCATCTTTCTTAAATTATCCCTTTAGATGTTTCAGGCTTTCATGGAATATTTGTTAAATTTATTGCATTTATTATAGTTTATTTGTCATCATTTTACTGACAAGTGACTTCATGATCGTGTTGTATAATTATGGGGCAGTTTTTTTTTCTTGTGGTTTTTTTTTTTTTTTGAGTATGTATCCTAAAATGCTTTTCTCTTTCATGTATTGTATGTTGAATTTATTTACTTTTATTTAATATCCTTTCAGGTGGATCCCCAATGTAAGCTGGATCCTGAAGTTGAAGAACTCCTTTTGGAGATGGCTGATGACTTCATTAATTCAGTAATGCACACAATTGTTTTCTTTTTTATTTTTTCCTTCCGCATTATACTGTGTACAACCATGCTGTTGTCATTGGCAGTGAAATTTAATCAAACCCCCAATCTTCTATTTTTCTTCTTGTTCTGAGCAAGATGTAATCCATTGCATTAGGTAGGCTTGTTTAGTTTTGAGGTATCCATCCAAACTGTGCCATAGTTTCTAGGTAGATTGTTTGATATCTACAAATTTGGCACTTATAATTGACCAAAATTCAACTCTAACTCAGTATCAAAAGTTCACTTAGTCTAAAGAATGCCATAAATTTCAACTTAGTTTAGTGCATTCTCTTCTTTCTTGCTGTCATGACCCATTGACCTTTATAGGTTATTTCAATACTGAGTAGTATGTATGGTGATCTTACTCTCGAGGCACATCTAGCTAAATGCTTCCAAACTGTTGCTTTATACAAGGATTTATTTGACTTTGCATTATGTTTGGAGCCATTATCTTTATATTATGCTTGCATAGGAATTCCTGAATGTCTTACTTGGCTGTCCTTATGTTAACATAGAACAAATGAATCTATTATAAATTTATGCTAGTAACTGGAATACTTCATCCATTTTGATGTTGTGAACTAAGCTAAGCCACAAAATCAATCTAATTATTTCCAAATTGATTCTGGGTTATCAAATTGCTGTCATCAAAATTTTAGTGATTCCTTCTTCTTTCAAGTAATTTTAAGCTTCACCATTCAAAATGTATAGACATGATAACCAAAAAAATAGTATTCACATGCATATTAAATCCATAAAGACTTAGGTTAAACATGTGATCAAGGTCACTGTAATGTGTACCATCCCATGCCAGGCATATTGTATGGTTCTAGTACCGAACCGAGACTTGGTACGGGGGCATACCAAGTCTTAATACACTGAATTGACCCCCCATACTAGGCATACTGACACTATACCTGGATGGTACTGGTATAGGGTCTGGTACCATTATTGCGAACCTTGTATGTGATAGTTACTCAAAATCAAAATACCTAAATATTTTAAACATACTTAGTGGAATCTGTAAAATACTTGTTGAAATTGCTATTGAATGCCAAACTAGAAACAAGTACTTAAACTAGCTGGCATTGTCAGTTTTCAAATAAGTAACCAGCTTACAACTCAGTCTATGTAGTAGCTGCTTTTCATAAGTAAATTCTATGCTGCCTTGTCAGTGTTTATGGTGGTTTTACTTGTCATGTCATTGATTTTGTGTTTGCTTAGTGCATCATGCTTGTGGTGTGTTTTCGGTCAGTGCTGCAGTATCCACATTCTGTTGGGCACCAGTGTAGTTGTTTTGTCATAAAATTCATGAGCAATGGTAAATTTAATATCTATACATATGTTTTTTTTTTCTTGTATGTGGAAACTACTTATCCACAAGAACTGGTTTCATTCATTTTTGAAGGGAAATTTTACAGTTTTGTTAATCCTTCTGTACTTTACATTTTGAAAATTTACCATTTCTATTGAGTGACAGTGAGGGGCCTTATTGATGCTTCGTATGTAATCTGAATGCTCTTCTCCCATGCCTAAACTGAAGTGAGCTAATGGTATTTCTCATATTAACATAATATTTTCAGAGTTATGATCAAACAGGACTGGTACAAGAAAGAAAACTAAAGAATGTACAGCAGACAACAGGTCTAGAAGGAAAATATTTAGAATCTTACATCCTTCAGCCAAAGTTTGTGATATAGAAGAACAGATCTCATTAGATAGTTTCACTAAAATCACATGCATTTCACTATCAATAGATACTAGCCAAGTTTTTCTTGTCACATGTTATTGCTTCATTTCCAAAGATTAATCAGTTGTCTTCTATCTTTTTGTGACCGGGTGATACTTATTATATTTGAGTACACTTTGTGCTTTTATGTATATGAATGTGTCTCTGCCATTTCTGTCAGAAAGCTGTTTTGCTCAGAGAATGTTGTTTTACAGAATTACTGAAACTAATGTTTACTTTGGATGCTCTGACTTGGTTGATGCTTGACTCTATCAATCTAGTCAGAAGTAGCTATGGTATACATAGAATAAACTCTGTCCTTTAATAGTCTGGCTAACTTTCAAGTTGTGTCACCTGTTTTAGTCTTTGTTTTTCAGCACATTGAAAAAGTTATCTTGCACATTCATTTGTGCATGCTTTAGAATTTATGCTATCCTTATTTGTAATCTTTTGTTGCTGTTGCTTGTTGCGTTACCATGCAATTTTGCTGTCCCTGTTATGTGCTCTTTCATTCATGCACGTAATGTTATGTGGTATGTTTTCTTGCATCTTGTGCCTGTAAATCAATTGGTCTGGGAACAAGTCCCTGATATTGGTCATATTTTGTCATCAATTATCTTATTTACAGTGACTGATTTAATGTCAGAGTTGGCTCTTGATGATTTTAAATGCATGCAGGTTACCACATTTGCATGCAGTCTTGCAAAGCATCGTAAGTCTTCAACATTAGAGGCCAAGGATGTATTGCTACACCTAGGTTAGCAGTTCATTCAATAGCACTTCTATCCATTTAGTTTACTTATGTATAATAATTATTGAACTCAAATATTAACAGGTGATTTGTGCTTTTCTTTTTGTTCTTTAAAACAAACCTTTTTATTAATGTTTAATCCTTGTTTGTTCATATAAAATTTCAAATGCTGATAATAGCAAATTCTTCTTGATTTCTTGGTTGGTTGCATTTATTATTTAAGTGATCATTGACTTTTTGATATTTGCTATCAACTCGACAAATTCCAAATGTAGTCGGAGAAAACATTGCTTCCCCATTTGTTTGTGTCTAATACAAGACTTTTAAATGAAGAATTTAAAACATGCATTTGCTATAAATTTGCTGTTTCAATTTCTAAAGTCTAATGGATGAATGATGTTATGCAGAGAAAAACTGGAACTTGACCATTCCTGGTTATTCAAAGGAGGAGCAGAATCAGCAAGGAAAATCTGTAAGAAATGTTCTTTAACTTACCTGATTATTTTTTTTTTTTCAAAGATTCGCAGTACAGATATACCTATGTGTTCTTAATCTGCTTCAGACTCTAAGCCTTTGTGTCTGGAATATAGGCAGCACCAAGAAAATGTGTATAGTCATGGGGAACTTGTTAGTCTAGAAGCATTGTAAATTTTGTTTGTTGTCTTGTGCAGCTAGATTAGCTTGTCACTACCCCTTTGCGGTCATTATAAAAATAATGTTTGTGGAAGAAATGTTTGATGATCAATGCTTGATGATGTCTGCTTTGCTTATCTTGCCTCTTGTTTTGGTGTAATATGCTGCTGATTTTTCGTTATATGATATTGTTCAAATGGCATGACAATTAAAAGAAAATCATGTCTAAAAGGAAGAGAAAGAATGGATGCTTGCATGTGTTGTATTATTGTTTTCTTGATCTCCACTTTCCGCCGAATCGTCTTTCTTCGCGAATAATTGGTTGAAAATGTGTTGATTCACGATGTTTGCAAATCTTACAAAGTCTATGTCAACACTCTTGCTGTCTTTCTTGTATACAACTGCTTAACTGTGACATCACACAAATTTATTAGACAACTGCTCTGAACCATTCTCCTTTGTGTAGGTCAGCCAAATAGAAATTTGAAGTTTTGTATAAGGCTGCAATCCACTCATTTTATTCTAGGATGTGAAGTTAACATCCATCTTTATTCTATCATTGTATATTTTCACATCTTTTCGAGGTTTTTAAAAGCTGAGATTTGGTATCTACATGGGTTACTGAGTCTGAGATGAACTGAGATCTTGGTTTATTTTGGGCTAGATGGAAGTTGGGGAACTTTGGAAAGGACTGAGATTTTCCAAGATCTTGGTTAATATATCAGGAATGAGATATAGAAATATTGGTTGATATGGTAGAACTGAGATTAACAGCCATTATTAGACATTGATATTGAAATTTGTTAATAAAAAAGTTTATATAAGTAGAATAAGTGAGTAAAAAAGTTGGCTAATATATTGACCGTATCAGCCAATATATCTGAAAATCCAAGATAGAAAGTCCAAAATTTTATAAATATCATATCCGTGAATGTCCAACACTGATGGAAACTGAGATCTTCCACAAGATTAAAACCTTTCATCCGTGTCAAATTCTGCTTCTGTTAAGAGCATCATATGCTGCTTGTGTTTGTCAGTGGATGGTACTCTGTCAACTTGTCCAAATAATAATACAATTGCTATATGTGCAGTATATTATGTTATCAGAGTGATGGCTTCAAGTTCTTCCTTTTAATTATGGTATGAAGTCAAGAAAATAATTGTAATGCCATTGATCTTACTTTAGAATCAATGATTACATAATGAAAAGGAGTTTTTGATATTCAACTTATAAGTCGTTCTGTAGATATTTGACATTTTATTCAGGTTTTAACTATGGGTAAGCAGTAGAGGAGTTCTGAGCCGGTTTGATTCATAAATTGGTCGATTAAATCACTGATAATGAAATGCTGGCAACTGGGAGAGAAGCCTTGCAGTATTAATTCCAAAGAGTAGTTTGACGTACAATAACACACCTACCCCTATGGAAGAGAGGTATTAAGCCATTATTGCTTGATTTGTGGAAGGGATATGAAATAAATATTTGTACAAGTAACAGGGATCTTACGAAACCAATTTGGTGTACTGTGAAGAAATTGAGCACGTGTGCTATGCCTTTTGTGGGTAAATTGATTGCCAGACTTGGAGAAAATAAATGCAGAATGTGATAGTGGGTCCATTTTTGAGGCATCTATCATAAACCAGAGAGTCAAAAAGAAAAGAAATCCCATGAAAAGTTTTCCAGAGAATCAGGGCCAAAGATTTGTTTGACTAAAATGAAGAATGCAGGAAGCTGCTTTCGTAATATAATATGTGCATGCACATGTTTGCATTTGTTCATGTATATGCATGTTTATTTTGATGTTGTGTTGAGTGGTATGACTATAATGCGAGGTGGAAGCAACCTTAGAACGGATGCATCAGTGAGAAAGGATTAGAAGAACCTCTGCAAGTTGAAAGATTGGACATGAAAGTGCACCTCTTGTGGACTGTGATGCTTTTGTCTTCTATAGTTCTAATGTCAACAATTGCTTGAAACGATATAACACAAAAGAGGGAGCAACATTAAATGATATGTATCTGTGAAAAAAAAAAAAAAAACTAGGTGAATTTTGACATGAAACTGCAGCTTGACAGCGATTGTTGCAAACAAATAATTCTTTTGATGAGTATCCAACAAGAGACACTTAGGAAAGTGAGAAAGTTGGGTACTGGATTTTGAGCATGATTCATATGTATGCTCTAAAAGTAAATAGTATGTGTTGCATTACTAGTTCTCGTGTCATTTGATTGAAAGCACCATGCAGACATGCTAGCACTGCTCATTATTATCCTTTGCATCTTGAATTTTCCTTTGTTTTCATCCTCTTCTGCTAACTGCAATTTTATTGTTTTACTGATTTGGTTTTTCCCTTCTAAATCTTAAAAACCTTCAATCTCAATCTGATGTTTTAATTATATCTTAAAAGCACTAGATCATTTATAGACACACTTTCTTTTTCTCTAAGGATTCCACAAATCATGATGCACATCTGTAACTATTCCAGGTACCTGTCGATGTTCACAAGAAACGTCTGGAAACGGTATTCCTATCAATTTTTGGTTTTTTTCTTAACATGATTATGATTTAGTTCTGTTGATACACACACTACCATTTACATGCACAAGTAGAAGTACTGATGGTGATAGAAATTTACACCAGGTCCGGTCATTGATGGAGTCCCAGCTGTCAGAAAGAGATGTAAGTGTTGCCAAAGGAACAACAAAACAGGTTACAAGCGATTCAGCTAGTGATCATCCAATAAAAGCTTCACCAAGTTCAGAGCAGTTATCCAATTCGGCAATTGGCTCGCAGATGCTGCACAAAGTACACCAGTTTTAGCCGTTCTTTGCACTTACATGCTCCCACTCCGTTGCTTTTTGCTAGCCAGACCAGTTATGTAAATATCTTCGGTAGGTTTAGATCCATGTCTCTTTCATGACTGTTTTATGTTGTGAGCCTGAGCTGTCGGGTAGGCATACCATCCGACTCAACCATGTGAGGCTTGGAATAAGATGTGCTTCAGTAGGTACTGGAATAAGAGCGGCTTCATGTGTCTTCAGCTAATTTATTCGATCAGCTTTATGTCATAGATGCTTCAAATAATCAAGATAGGAAAAGTATGTTTATGTATTATTATTATTTTTTGAATAGCCATGTATAAATCTTATAATTAGCAAAATAACAGGAGAATAGCAAGAGCCCATTATGTTGAAAAGCTTGAGTAAATTATGCCCATGTTGAGATAAAAACTGGAGCACTTAAATCTGGATGACTTCAAGTTATACTGGTGGTTCAAAAACAGATAGTTGAGTGCCTTATTACAGGTTCTAGTTAGCAAAATTCAATGCTTTTGGAGTAGGATATTGGTGATATCCCTACTTTATTACTGACTGAAGCATAGATTTGGTGGACACGATGTCTCTCTGTTCTCGGCACTCCACTTATGTTGCAGCATGGTGTCCTCCTTTCTTTCACTTTAGAAAAGAGATGTTCCTTGGTTCAAAAACTGTGGTGCAGCCTTTCTGTGAAAAAGAGGCTTTATCCAGAATGCTTGTAATTTTATAATCGTGGACGCAGGCCTCTTTTGAGTGGTTTGTGTTCGTGGCAATGCATCGTTGTGGAGTATGAGCAGTTCTTCTTGCATCAGATCTTTGTGTATACCGGGCATGCTTGTGTTTCTGGCAATCCATAATGGTTCCCAATCACAAGTTTCTGAGGTAGATGGCTCTACACAGACTGTTAGCGACCATGCTTGTGGACCTCTGTCCGAGACCAATCTTACATGACTGTAATTTTTGGATTTGCTTCAACTCCTGGCACGATATTTGGATATCCAGGAGTACGATCTGCAGCTGGCAAGATTGGAACCATTCCTGTTTGTTTGCCATCACTTTTCTCAATCTATGCAGAACTTCCCAAGTGCTATTCGGTATTTAGAGTTCAAAGACAGGATGTTATATGATGATCTGATATGGAGGTGAAGCTTTTAGTGCCGTGCCCCCTGACATGCCATGCCAGACATGCGTTTGGCTTTATCATTCATGGATAATGAGAATTCCTTAATGAAAAAAAAAAAAAAAAAAGGGTGGATGGCAATGTGGACCTCAGATTTGCAATCCTTCCCATATGCCTCTTTGATGCATGATTCACTATCGTGTAGTACCTTCTTTTCTGATGAGAACATTGCAATGTATGTGGATTCAGCGAGTCCTGACTGCCCTGGTTCCTTTCATGAGCTATGTCGCCATTGGATTTCATCCTAGTATTTTTATTGTGGCAGGCCCCATCTCCACTGCATACCTCCTTTTCTAATCATATCTATGGAGGACTGACTTTTTCTGTTATGGTTGGGTGGCTGCCTCCATGATCTCATCCTCGTTTTGTTAGTTATAAGCCGGGCTATTGGACGAAAGAGACCTTCCCAGTCGCCCTATCGACCTGTCCAACACCTTTCTCACTGGTCTCAAACATATTTTACTAGGGTTGCATTATTTATTAGATATATTTGTAACTTGTGGCATGATTTTGATAGACTAATTGATGGTGATAGCCATTAGTAAAATATGTCTGTGATTACTGATTAGAAATTTTATCAATGCTGTCTGCCACCTGGATGCGTTAAGAAAGGTGAAATCACCCGGGGGGCTTTTTAAAGAGTTGTTTTTCAGAATAATATAAAAAAAAAATTTAAATATCAAAATATATCAAAATCAAACTTATTTACGAAACTAATGCAAAAGAAAAAAACGTCATTTTGAATGGTATTTTTTCTCCTTCCACGTCACCCTGTTTTTCCACGGTGGCATCATCCTAAAAAAAAAAAAAAAAAAGAAGAAACGCCATTGTGAATGACGTTTTTAAAAACGCCATTCAAAATGGCGTTTTCAATTTTTCTCACAAAAAAAAAGAAAAAAAATCGTGAAATAATGAAAAAATTTTTTATTTTAAAATTTGAAATTAATAAATAAATTAAAATTTTAATTATGATTGAAATTTAAAATATAAAGATTTGAATTTATAATTCATTAAAAAAATAAATTTAGATTTTTTATTTCAATTTTTTTTTAAAAAATGTCAAAAAGAATGTTAAGAAATATAAAAAAAATTATCATAAAAAATGAAAAAAAAGAGAAATATGAAAGAAATAAAAAATTAAAATTTAATTGAAAAACATCATTCGAAATACTTGTCCTAAAAATTTTTAAAAAAATTTAAAATTTAAAATTTTTAAATAATCAAAAAAAATTATCATTTAAAATGTAAAAAAAATAAAATTTTAAAGATTAATTGAAATAAAAATATTATTTCAAATTACTTTCTCAATTTAAAATTAATTTATTTTAAAAAGATTAAAAAAAATTTTAAAAATAGGGTAAAAAAAATTTCTAAAAACATAAAGAATTGAAAAAAAATAGAAATTATATTTGTAATTGAAGAACAAAGTTTATAATTTTTAATTTTAAGAAATAAGAATTATAATTGTAATTGAAATTAAAAATTACATTTTAAATAACTAAATTAATTTAAATATAAATTTTTAAGAAATATTTTAAATTAAAGAAAAAAAATACGTAATAGAATATCAAAAAGATAAAAATGGAAGAAAACTAAAATGAAAATTTAAAATTATAAAAATTATAAATTAGATTTGAAAAAATATATCATAAAATAATAAAATTAAATTAAATTAATTACAATTTATTTTTTAGGATATTTTATAAATGTGACTTTTTAAAATTTAATTTGAATTAAATTTTGATAAAAAAAGTAATACATTAAAAAGTTAAAAAATGAGGAAAAGTTAAAAAGTGAAAAAGTTAAAATTTTTAAAAAATATTTAAAAAATATTATTATTTAAAAAATATTTTAAATAAAAAAAATATGTAATAGAATGTCAAAAAGATAAAAATGGAAGAAAATTAAAATTAGAAATTAAAATTATAAAAATTATAAAAAAAAATATTTCATAAAAGAATAAAATAAAATTAAATTAATTACAATTTCTTTTTAGGGTATTTTATAAAAAAATTTTAATTTGAATTAAATTTTGATCAAAAAATAAATACATTAAAAAGTTAAAAAATGAGAAAAAATGTGAAAAAAAAATTTGTAAATTGAACTTTAAAAAAAATAATATTTTTTTAACTAAAAAAAATACGTAATAGAATGCTAAAAAGATAAGAATGGAAGAAAACTGAAATTATAATTTTAAATGATAAAAATTTTAAAATAAATTCAAAAAAAATATTATAAAAAAATAATAAAATAATAATAAAATAGAAATTATAATTATAAATTTTAAAAAAAATTAATTTTAATTTAAATTAAAAATTATCATTTAAATTATTATTTTTATTATCTAATTAAATTTATTTATTAAAAGATTACAAATAGATATGTAAAGAAATTAAAAAAATAAAAAATAAAAAAAAAGAGAAAACGTCATAGAGAATGACGTTTTTTCCTCCCCGAACCCCTTTTTCCCCTCCTTCCTTCTCCCTTCTCCTTCTCCCTTCTCCCTTCTCGATCTTCTCCTTCTTCTTTTACAAATTTAAGTAAAGGAAAAGAATACGTAATATATCATAAAAATAGAAGAAAACTAAAATTATATTTTTAAATTATAAAAATTATAAATTAAATTAAAAAAATATATCATAAAAAAAGTAAATAAAAGAGATAAAATGGTAATAAAATAGAAATTATAATTCTAAAAAAAAAATTAACTTTAATTTAAATTAAAAATTATCATTCAAATTACTATCCTCATTAAAAAATTTAATAAATTAAAAAAAATAAAAAAAAATAATTAAACAAATTATGAAAAAAATTTAAAAAAATTAAAAAAAAGAAAAAGAATAAAAAAACACCGAAGGGAATGGCGTTTTCTCCTTTCCCCCCTTCTTCTCTCCTTCTCCCTCTTCTCCTTTCTCCCTCTTCTCCCTTCTCCGGCGTCTCTCCGACAGCACGGCGGTGAGCTGCCTCCTTTCTCTCCCTCTTCCTCTCTCTCCCTCTTTTTAAAAAATTTAAAAAATAAAAATTACCAGAAAGAAAGCCAAGGGGTCGACTCACAGAGTGTGGCAGTCAAAAATTTTGCGTGCCGTTAAGCTCTTTTAGCCATGAGTCGATTCATGAGGTCGACTCAAAAATATAAACCTATTTTTCTTACAAAATACGCTTCCAAAAATGTTGAAATTGCCTCCAGTAGATTACACATCTTTTGTTCTTGCTTTTGAGACTTCAGAATCATATTTGATAAAATTATGATTTTATTCCTGAAATACAATAAATCTTTTTTCAAACCAAAATCATTAATAATCCCTTCAAATACTTTGTATCCGTCAAAATCAATTCAAAGAGCAACATTCGATATATTATTATTTACGTTATAATTTTTATAGTTCTTTCAGCATAACGTTTTCTCTCCTAATGTTCTGAGACACGTTCGAGTATGTGTATCCATATGCACAAATCATAATATCCAATCATTTCAAATTAAATAATATAAAATGAAATCAACATTTAATATTATTCAATAGAATAAAAATGTCAAACGTACAAAAAAAAATAGTACAACAAAAATGTAAAAATACTAAATACAAATATAACAAAGACTAAGTCCCACAAGGACGTCGCGGCGCCCGTGGTCGCTTGGACCTTCTCAGGAAGGTCCTCGCCGGCTGCTCCTGCTGTGATGGCTCCTCTTCTATATCAGTGGAGGAGATCTGCTGATCATGCTGCTCAGAAATAACTGATGCTGTCGGATCATCTACGGACTGAGAGACCCATTCAACTCTCTCATCTGGATACACGGATGGACCTGAAAAAAAAGTATCATACTCATGTGGCCAACTGGTACCCGGTGATGGCATCTGGGGGATGTAGGAAGAAGAAGACGCTGCCATCTGTAGATGAAAAGGCAGTGGCATCTGTGCAGCATCGAATGATGACATATGCGGAATATGCGGTGATGGCATATGTGAAACATATGGTGACGGCGTATAACTCATATCTGGCGCCCGAACTGCTCCATACCAAGGCGCACAGGTATGTGGATCAACACCAATCGCCACCAATGTTCTGGAACATGTTCTCTCCATCTCCCGCAGTATCTGAATCCGCTCGTCCTCATCAGTCGTAGATAAAGCACGACGAGCGTCCAACACGAGATCCGACATAGAATCAGTCTATAAAATAAAAATAGAACAGTTAGTATAAAACAATCAGTATAGTGTACAATATAAAACAAAAATATAACACAAATAAAATGAATTAATTTTCGTAATCTTACCAAAAGACGTACAGTAGAACCCTCACCCTCGTATCCAGAAACTGCATACTGAGACTGTCCAATGACTCGCACCGTAATGCTAAAAAATCAAGCCATGTAGTCATCAGTATATGAACGACCTCTCAAAATAGGATCACCATGAACAATGTGATCTCGACGTGCATCCCAAATATCGATGTACTATGCATGTCTGATACGCCAGTCAATACGAGCTCTCCCTCGTCGATCAATACGATGAAGTCCCTGGCTGGTATCAAACTGCTCTGGGATGCCCTGAATCTGACCAAACTGTCGCAGGACACGATCGGGAAGATGCCACTCTACCACATCAAAACAAATAAGTGGCACCCTAGCAGTCCATATGTCGTGTCCAACTGTACACATCTGCGGCAGTATAGCCAATATCCCATCTGTATATGGCTCCCACAAAAATTGATATAATATAGTTAAAATAAAAAAAATTAGTAAAAAATTATAATAGATTATGAATACTGTAAATTGATATTTGTAAAAAATTCAAAATTTATCCGACTAGATGTGTCAACTAATGTATCCAACTGGCACCTATAAACCCGTGCCACTCTTGTCAATACGTGATGAACGTTGAATGCAACGTTCCATTTGTTTCACAATGTATTAATATTAAATAAATTTAAAATAATAAAATTTAAATAAAAAAATAATATTTCGATACCTGTATCCTAATGGTCCGTTTAGTCTGAATGGAACATCAGGATCCTGCTGCTCTGATGGCATCTCGAGCAACTGTCGTCGTAATGGACTGATAGTCGGCATACGCTCCCATACCCAAATCTGCAAATTTTAAAAATTAAATAAATGATATATCGAATGTAAAATATAATTAAATATTAAAAATTAAAAATTTTAATTCACATACCTGTAATAATACAAGATAACCGCCAATCTCGCTCTGATCAGCATAGGAACCCCGACACATAGCTCGGTATAGACAAGCTAGTATTGAAATTACCGCTCCAAGCATTCATGTATGCTGTAATTGTATATGCATCATCCACAAAAGCACTAAAATGTACAGCAATTTCTTGACATATAGCTAAAACATGTGAACATGGATATTTGTACGTGCTCCACTTTCCACAAGAATATTTTCTTTCAGCTAATGTAACAGTATGAGAATTTTCTCCACCTCGTAATCCTCCGCTTGCTCTTCTCGTAAGTACTTCATATATACCTCTTTGAAGGTTGAATGCTGTTACTCGGTGCTGGTTAACCTTAACTTGATCTTCAGCAATTTTAATTGCAACATGAGGAGTAAAAAGATTATTTTAATTCTCCTCTACATATCTCAAGGCTTGGGCATGCCTCGTATTGAAATATTTGACAAGACGATAAAATGTCAGTTGAACACAAGCTGTAATTGGCACATTTCTAGCTCCTTGTAAAACACTGTTAAAAATCTCCGACAAATTTGTAGTTAAAACACCATAGCGTAGGCCATCATCATGTGCCAATGTCCACTTCTCCTTTTCTATCTCGGACAACCAGCTCCAAGCTTCTTCATTCATAGTTCTAATCCTACCCATGATAAAATTGAATTTACGAACTTGATGAGCACTTCCTGCTTGCCATACTGCTCTTTTCAGCTGCATATTTTTAAAATGAGTGTTGAAATTACTGCAGATATGTCTTAAACAGTATCGATGATAAGCACGTGGTGGACTCCATCCAATAGACTCATCTGCGATAGCATTTAATATACCTGGATGCCTGTCAGAAATTAAGCATATTCCATTTCTATCTTTAACGATATGTGTTCTGAGCTGGAAAAGAAACCAACTCCAACTTGCAGTCGTTTCCTCATCGACAATTGCATATGCTAATGAAAATATCCCATTCTTTGAATCAATGCTTGTTGCAATTAACATCTTACCTTTAAATTTTTCATACAAGTGCGTGCCATCAATGCTAATTACAGGACGGCAGTGTATAAAACCCTGAATAGATGGTTCGAAAGCCCAAAAAATATAATTTAAAACACGAACATTGAAATTCCCAGCTTGAAAAAAATTTCATGAAACAACTGTACCAAGATTTGCATATTGAAGTGCAGCCATATAATAAGGTAATTTAGCATAAGATGGCTCCCATTCTCTATAAATATCAACCAATGCCTTATGCTTTCCACACCATGCTTTTCTGTATGATACTATATATTGAAATTGATCATTAACGGCTGCCACAATAGCTTCAACTTTAACACCGGGATCTTTCTCAACAATATGTCGGACTAATGTGCTAATCATCTTTCCACTGGCATGTTTGTGGTCTCGACTCAATCCCATAAACAAACAAGTGTGAGGACCCTCATATTTTGTGATTTGAAAATATCCATGTTTTTTTAACAATGCAGCACGAAGCCTCCATTTACAATACTGAACATTATCTGATGATGCGCATCGTACGGACCATAATTTCGAATGCGATTGAACTACATTATATGTCCGATGCTTCATAATGTGATAAAGATCAACAGCTCTCCTTACATCATCTTTACTCTCAAACATTAAACCTTTAGAAAATTCAGTCATCGAAGAGTCCCAAAATTGATTGTCAGAATTCAATCTTCGACCAGCACTAACACAACCACCATCATCTAAATTTATATCATTAAAATATTATGGAGGTTCATGCAAACGAGATTGAGATTCTTCCACATTAATATTAGCTTGAACATCTTCATCATCATTCTCATCTTCATCATCATCATCATTACTGCTACTGTCCTCATCCATCCAACTGTCTTCATCTTCATTTTCATCTGACTCAAAACCCAGACTATCAGAATTTATTCCACCGACTACCCAATCATCATTTTCTATATGAGTGTCGTCTCCCGCACTTACCACTACTTGTACCAAAGGAGAAGTCACCATAGCAGAAGACACAGGAGAAGTCACCACAGCACTTGGAATAATTGGACAGCTAGGACCGGCAGTAGTGGAATGTTGTTCTGCAAAACCGACCTCAACACTATCGGTTTGTATCATAGGAGTTACGAAAGGTGAGGAAGGC
This sequence comes from Elaeis guineensis, assembly GCF_000442705.2. NCBI lineage: Eukaryota > Viridiplantae > Streptophyta > Magnoliopsida > Arecales > Arecaceae > Elaeis > Elaeis guineensis. The sequence continues at coordinate 130,800,300 of NC_025997.2, read as the reverse complement.
CCAACATTATTATCCGCTTGAGTTAAAAACCGACTATGATATCCAAAGCTTGGTACATCTTCTTTTTCAATATATAATTCTAAAAATCGACATTCTGAATATTTCAAAGGAAATGTCAGCATTTCTTCGACATCATCATCGTCATCAATTGGAACCAAGATATATTTACTCTGCATTAACTGTCCCGACAGATTAGGAGATCTCCATTTCAATTTTATTTCATATTTTTCTTTGTCTACAGGAATACTGCTGTATAAATGATCCAATAATTCTTGACGTGATAATGATGAAGATATTCTAATCATCCGATTTGCAGGGTGACTATACTGCACACCAGTTTGATCATTCTGTATCATGCCATCATAATACAATAAAACACGAACTCGAGTACTAGCCATTTTCTCAAAAAAAACCTACAATAAAATCAAAATTAAAATATTTAATATTATTAATTATTTTATCATTACAAAAGATTTACATGATACATGCATCATATCATCAACAAATAGGTACAGATAGATCCTATCCCATTCGAAAATTGCATTAATTCTATAGATTAATTATATTAATCAAACGATACGCAAAAAGGACCGAAAGAAATTTCGGCAGCATTTCCCCTTAGTTCTCCCCACACGACTCAAAATATGTGAGGAGAACTAAAGAAAAATACTGTCCGAAATTTCTCTCGAATCCTCCACATATCATTCGAAAAATGTAATTATCTATAGAATTAAATGCAATTTCCAAACTGTCCAAATTGGACAATCAATTGACCAATGTATGTATTTTACGATATCCATATAAAAATATATATTTCATATATATTTTATACGGATAACGTAGAATATTATACATTGATCAATTGACGGGTCTACGTTTTTATGAAATGCAATATATTTAAAAATTTAAAATACAACTGAATCTAATTAGATAAAGATAAAAATAAAAATAAATTAATGAGATAAAAGAAAATGAGCGCCGGAACCCGTGGGCCCCACCGTCATCGCAGCCCATCACATCGGAGCCATCGCCATGCGGGGCCCGCCGTCAGGGCACGCGGCCCCACCAACCGTCTGGGCCCACCGTCGAGATGCGGGGCCCACCGCTGGGAGAGGCGGGGGCTGAGGACCGCCGTCGGGGCGCGGGGCCCACCCTGGCCATCGGGGCGCGGGCCCACCGCCAGCCGGGGTCGGGGCCCACCATCGGGAAGCGCGGCCCGCCGTCGGGAAGTGCGGCCCGCCGCCGGCCGTCTGTGGCCGGCGGCCAAGGAGAAGGGAGAGAGAGAGAGGAAGAGAGAGAGGAGGGGGCCGAGGGCCAAGGACGGGATGCGGGACCCGCCGTCGGGGCGCGCGGCTCGCCGCCGGGACGCACGGCCCGCCGCCGGACGTCTGTGGCCGACGGCCAAGGAGAAGGGAGAGAGAGGAAGAGAGAGAGAGAGAGGAAGAGAGAGAGGAGGGGGCCGGGGGCCACCGCCGGGATGCTGGACCCGCCACCGGGACGCGCGGCTCGCCGTCGGGACGCGCGGCCACCGCCGGCCGTCTGTGGCCGGTGGCCAAGGAGAAGGGAGAGAGAGAGGAAGAGAGAGAGAGAGGAAAAGAGAGAGGAGGGGGCCGGGGGCCACCGTCGGGACGCGGGACCCGCCGCCGGGATGCGGGACCCGCCGCCGAGATGCGCGGCCCGCCGCCGGTCGTCTGTGGCCGGCGGCCAAGGAGAAGGGAGAGAGAGAGAGAGGAAGAGAGAGAGGAGGGGGCCGGGGGCCACCGCCGGGACGCGGGACCCGCCGCCGGGGCGCGCGGCCTGCCGCCGGCCCTCTGTGGCCGGCGGCCACGGAGAAGGGAGAGAGAGAGGAAGAGAGAGAGAGAGAGAGGAAGAGAGAGAGGAGGGGGCCGGGGGCACCGCTGGGACGCGGGACCCGCCGCCGGGACGCGCGGCCCGCCGCCGGCATGAGAAAAAGAGAGAGAGGGGAAGAGGGAGAGAGAAAGAGGAAGAGGGAGAGAGAGGCGGGAAGAGCTCACCGCCGCCGAGACCTCGCCGCCGTGCCGCCGGAGAGACGCCGAAGAAGATCGAGAAGGGAGAAGGGAGAAGGGAGAAGGGAGAAGGAAGGAGGGGAGAAGGAAGAAGGAGGGGAGAAAGGGTTTGGGAAGGGGAAAACGCCATTCTCTATGGCGTTTTCTCCTTTTTTTTTAATTTCTTTAATTATTTATTTATAATCTTTTAATAAATAAATTAAATTAAATAATAAAAATAATAATTTAAATGATAATTTTTAATTTAAATTTAAATTAAATTTTTTTAAAATTTATAATTACAATTCCTATTTTATTATTATTTTTTTATTTTTTTATGATACTTTTTTTTTATTTATTTTAAAATAGTTATCATTTGAAATTATAATTTCAGTTTTCTTCCATTTTTTTCTTTTTAGCATTCTATTACGTATTCTTTTCCTTTAATTAAAAAAATATTATTTTTTCTAAAGTTCAATTTACAAATTTTTTTTTCATATTTTTCCTCATTTTTTAACTTTACACTGTATTTATTTTTTGATCAAAATTTAATTCAAATTAAATTTTAAATTTTCCTTCCAATTTTTTTCTTTATTTAAAATATTTTTTAAATAATAATGTTTAAATTAATTTAGTTATTTAAAATATTATTTTTAATTTCAATTACAATTTTAATTCTTATTTCTTAAAATTAAAAATTATAAACTTTGTTCTTCAATTACAATTACAATTTTTATTTTTTTTCAATTCTTTATCTTTTTATGAAATTTTTTAGGTCATTTTTAAATTTTATTTGGAAATTTTTTTAATTAAATTAATTTTAATTTTATAAAATACATTTAAAAAATATTTTAATTTCAATTAAACTTTATTTTTTTTTTTAATTTTTAATTTATAATTCTTATTTTTTGTGACTTTTTAAAAATTTTCACTTTTTAACTTTTTAACTTTTCCTCATTTTTTTAACTTTTTAATGTATTTCTTTTTTTTATCAAAATTTAATTCAAATTTTATTTTTTTAAGTCACATTTATAAAATACCCTAAAAAAAAATTGTAATTAATTTAATTTAATTTTATTCTTTTATGATATATTTTTTCTAATCTAATTTATAATTTTTATAATTTTAAATTTTAATTTTAATTTTTTTCTATTTTTATCTTTTTGATATTCTATTACGTATTTTTTTCTTTTATTTATAATATTTTTTAAAAATTTATATTTAAATTAATTTAGTTATTTAAATTATAATTTTTAATTTCATTTATAATTATAATTCTTATTTCTTAAAATTAAAAATTATAAAGTTTGTTATTCAATTACAATTATAATTTCTATTTTTTTCAATTCTTTATATTTTTATAAAATTTTTTTAGCCTATTTTTCAAATTTTTTTGAATCTTTTTTAAATTAATTATTTTTAATTTGAGCAAGTAATTTGAAATAATATTTTAATTTCAATTAATCTTTAAAATTTTATTTTTTTTAATTTTTACATTATAATTCTTTTTTTTTGATTTTTTAAAAATTTTAAAATTTATAATTTTTTTAAAAAATTTTACGACAAGTATTTCGAATGATGTTTTTCAATTAAATTTCAAATTTTTGTTTCTTTCATATTTCTTTCTATTTTTTTTATTTTCTATGATAATTTTTTTTTAATTTCTTAAGATTTTTTTGACATCTTTTAAAAAAAATTTGAAATAAAATATCTAAATTAATTTTTTTAATGAATTACAAATTCAAATCTTTATATTTTAAAATTCAATCAAAATTAAAATTTTAATTTATTTATTAATTTCAAACTTTAAAAAAAAATTTATCATTATTTTACGATTTTTTCTTTTTTTTTTGTGGGAAAATTTAAAAACGTCATTTTGAATGGCGTTTTTAAAAACGCCATTCAACATGACGTTTTTAAAGACGCTATTCTAATTGGCGTTTTTTTTTTTATTTTTTTGGGATGATGCCATGTTGGAAAAGGAGGATGACGTGGAGGGAGAAAAAACGTCATTCAAAATAATATATTTTTTTTTTACATTAAATTGATAAATAAATTTGATTTTAAATTATTTTAATATTTAATTTTTTTTTTTTATATTATTCTGGAAAAGAGCTCCTTTGTAAATAACGAACTTGGCCTTCAAGTCCGGAAAGGCGAGATAAAGAGTGACGACAGAGAGCGACGAGACCCAGAGGGAGCTATTCGTCCTCGTCCTCGTCCTCGTCCTCGTCCTACGAGGAGGAGAGAAGACCCAGTAGCAGATTCCGGTCATCGTCGTTCTCTTAAATTAGGGCAAGAACCTGGTCCGAAGCTTTGTTTTTCCTCACTTCTTAAACCTCTCGTCCAATTTCTTTTCTTTTTATCAAGTCTCTCCCAGTGATTTGCATCTACTTGGTGATCACGGTCTTCTTCTGGATCTATTGTGCTGTTATCTTGGTAAAACATTCCAGATACTGGTTTTATTGAGTAGGGTTTTTTTTTTTTTTTTTGGGCACAAAGATCCTTCTGAGCTCCAGAAAATAGCCTTGAAAGGTGAAAAATGGCGCTATAGTTATCTTTTGCTAATTTCTGGTTTTTCTGGATCCACCCAATCTGGAGCACCTTTTATCTTTTCTTAACAATAAATTGAGTAAATTGGAGGTCTCTAAATTTCGTGGATGATCACCGTGTAGACGCGAAAACACTGCTTTATCTCTTGCTTCGATGCGAATAGAGAGAAAAGTATCGAAAGGTATGAGAGATACGGTTTTCTTTGCTTGATTGCAAACAAGGAAGCATCAAGATCCCGTGTTTTTGCCCTCCGCTTCTTCCTATTTCTTCGTTCAATGGACTATCAGTCTGTAGACGTAGATTTAGAATACATTTCTTGTGTATTAGATTATGAGTCACTCGTAGAACATTTGTCTATCTTTTGGATCTTAGGATAAACATTCACATCGAGCATGTGTAACATATTTTATGTCTATCTTTTGGATCATGACACAGTTTAAACTTCAAGATGCATCGTACTAGAGATACATAGGTTAGATGCAAGGTATTCTTGTTGTTTCCCTGGTCTAGGATTATATCGGTAAATATAAACCAGGAAATCATTCTATTCTTGGGAGCATAATCATGCAACTTCTTTCTTTCTGTTATGAGTCATTTAAAAGCTATTTTAGGATTTGAAAGTAGTTTGCCTAAATTTTTCTTGCTCTGTTTTTGGTCATGGTTCTAGGATATTGACATGGGAGGATGGCTAATTTGACAAAAAGAAAAAAAAAAAAAAGAAGAAGAAGAAAAGAAATGCAGATGCTACTATGGAATCTACTCAGCCTGATGAATGCCTGTGTGTTGTATCTGGGACCATTTCTTTCAGTTGGGTCAAGGATGCTCACGGTGAAACACTGCAAGGAGTCCTATTGAAGTAGCAGCTGCAAACGTACCATTTCATCAAAATGGACTTGGAGAAGGGTATGTAATACATATCACTGTTGTTAATTTGTTCTTGTTATGGATACTTTGAAGCATTTTTAGGTTTTGGGCATGCCAGAACAAGTAGATCAGGAAAACATTGCAGAGCCCTAGACTTATAAGTTATAATCTCTTTAATCCCTAGTTCTTCTGAATTAACTAACTGTTTTCCTTGTGTCACTTAATTATTTGTTTTCAGAACATAGTAATTTACTTGAATCTTTACGAGCTTGTTCTATTGTCATATTTTCCATGGCACATGGTTATCAGAGACATCATTTCAAAGAGTTATACTTTCCCTGTCATGCATCAGGTCATGGAGGATTCAACAGTGGTGGTTCACATCATAAATTTGTTTTGTACTCTTTCATCATATCTCAGGAACTCACAGTTCCTTAGGCCCATTGGTGTCTTGTTCAATTTCTCTATGTCTATTAGCACCGCCTCTATGGGGAATATTCTACCATATGCCATGGAAAATATGATGAGTTCCTTAATCTGAACCAATCTCAACGTTTGCCTCCTATTGGGCCTCATATTCTACCATCATTCATGATTCAAGATGATGTCCAATCAACACCAGATGTTATGGGCCAAGTATTTGATACATATACAAGACCACATGCAAAGGAAAGTGTAGGGAAGGCAATATCTGATAATGTATGGATAGATCCTACTTAAGAACCTAGTGTGTTGAATTACTCAAATAAGATACTTGAGTTTGATATGTCCAATTTCCCCCTCCTACAGGAAGATATAAATGTAGATTCACAACTAAATGCCTTTGATCATGGATTAACTTCTGCACAATCTATCATGTCAGTCTTATGTGAAATATTCACAATGTGGTGGTTATGATCATTGTAATATCAAAAATATGACTGAGGGATTTGGAAAGGAGTTTGCTGGTAAGGTTGCATGTGTACCAAATGACACAGTTTTGAACTTTACCATCTGAGCTGCGCAAAGTCCTTGGAATGGATTCTGTGAGAGGGTATGATAGCTGTATATCAAGCACCGCTCTATCAAAAGCCGACGAGTTTACCATGTTCCAAACAGAAGGATCTGAAGTTCATGAACCTTTGGTTAATGCCTCGTTCATGGCAGAAGGTGATGCAGAGCATCTGTTGGATGCAGTGATAGGCAATGTATATCATGCTTCAAGTGATGATGCATGTGAGTTATCCAGATGTTTAAGCTCGTGTAGCAACCCTGCAGGAAAATCTGTGGTCATGTAAGCAGAAGCGAAGGAGGGGCCTTGGACTCAGTGAGTTGTCAAAAGCCACGCATCTGTCTCCAAAAATGAGTGTTTCACTTCTATTTCTGATTCTTCATCCAAGAGCATTTGTAGGTCCCTCAATGACAAAAAGTAAGGCACCATGGTTTACAGGCATCGTGGCTCAAAATCCAATCCAGACTGAAAAAAAAGAAGGGGCAAAAGTAACAAAACTCACAGATCAAAGCCAAGGGACAGACAGTAGCAAAACTCTAACGGATCATATGTAAGTTGCATTTATCCCACTTCCTCCACAATTCCATGACCAAATTAATTGGATTAGAGATTTTTGTTGTAATCCTTGGGATATTATGACATAAACATATCTGCACATGTACTTAGATTATCATCTTGTGATGCGTTGTTGGATGGAACTGCGAAGCACATTTTATTTCTGCGAAGCATTTCCAGTCAAGGTGAAAAATTGAAGGTACATATGCCACCGTGGAGCCTCTCTTCAAAACCGATTTTACCAAAAATGGTGTTGTATGATTATATCAACATCGCTCACAATTCTGTAAGTTCACAATAATGGCTATTTCCTGCACACAGCTTGAATCTCCTTTCTGGGGCATTTTCCATCGTCAAGGAAGCTTGCTCGAGCAAGGCCACAAAAACATGGCTGCCTTATTGTTTCAAGGACAAGTTTTTACCACATCATATTTTATTAGAAACCTCATAATTTAGATTTCAGGAAACGGGGAAGTTCTCCACATTCTGTCCATATTCTGGCCCCTCATGTCCACGCAGCGGCCACTAAAACTACCGTATATGTTCTGTTGCTGGCATTGAATTGTCCCTTTCCATGATATCTTTAGCTTGCACCTGGAGTCGCTAGTTTATTTTTCCTATTACTTGGATCACCATGAATCATGCTCCGTGATGATCAATGAATAAAACTTCTGCTCCCACTATGCTCTCCAAATTTCTGTTATTGACGTTGCCATAAAATGACGGTATCTATTCCCTCCTCTCTCTATAATTATCAGTAAGTATTGATTCCCTAATGGGAATGAACCCGCAAATGAGAGACGAGGTTTGGAATGAAGTGACATCTCAATCTCCGTCTAAAGGAGCCATCTGGGCCTATAAGATGGAATCCAACCTGAATTTTGCCCCCTTGAAAACCTTGGCCAACCAGATCAAATGCACCTAGAGGCATTGTACCATATACATGTTAAATTTCGTGCAGTATATAGACATTCTTGCTAATCATGCATTTCTATTTCAGATGCCATGCGAGGAAGATGTACTTTCTGACAAAAGGCCCATCTCATCTGAAGCACGGAGCTAAACATTCTAAAAGGAGTTTCGGACGGTCGATCAAACAAGCTTCGGGCTCATTTCATTGTTAAGGTCGAAGATAACACCAATTCACCATTCTAGATTGAAGCAAGAATAACATGAAACTTGCTTTTTCAGGCTTCCAGGGCCTTTAATCGAATGCAAATTCTCTGGCCGTTCATGCAGCTGCTGCAACAAGATTGCACATCCATTCCAAGCAAAATCCGATGATTTGTCTGATAATGGTTGATTGTCGATCAATCTTACCACATCTATCAGTATGAACATTTTGTTGAAGAGATTTCAAGGTGTCAAGCTGTAAAATTAACTCTTATGCAGGATTGCCTGCTTTAGTTGCATAACTCGTCATTGATGGACTGAGTACACCCTGCAGCATGTCAAAGACTTGAAACAGAAATGAATACATACGGTATGCATTGCTAGGATTTGCACAAATACATGTCGCATTCAGCAAAACCTACTCAATCCAACAAAATTGTAAGAAGAACTATGAGCGAGAATTATACTCAATTAGGTGATTCGGCGAGTACTAGCGTATGCCACCAACCACAAGATACATCTGTGGGGTGGTAAGCTTCTATGGGAACCTGAAATGGTATGTTTCTGTCTTTGGCATCGCCCAAGCCAAGCTGCACATGCGGTCAAGAAACGCTTGATTTGTATACGCAGGAAATGGGAAAGAAGAGAAATTGAAACGGACGTAGTAACAACAATAATACCTGACCGTACTTGTTCCATCCCCAACAAAAAACCTCTCCATCTTCTATAAAGATCAAAAACAAAAGTGACATGTCAATTCACGTTTGGAAAATTCTTGCAAGAAACGAAGTACATTCACTTCACTTCGATCTAAGTTGCAGGAACAACAACAGCACCTGAAGCACGTGGCCCAAGTAGACTTGTATTTATTTCCTCATGCAATTCCAAGTTATAATCCTTTTAACACTACATTTATCAAAAAGAAATGCCCAAAGAATGGTGCCAATTGATATAATTGATAAAGTTATTGGTATGTCAGATACTAATGACCTGAGTTCAAATTTTGCCTCACCTAATTTTACCACGTTTTCTCCCATCTTAATTCTCAAACATATAAAAGCAACTAACTTTAGTTGGGGGGCCTTAATACTTCTATTGCTATTGTAATGCTTGCTAAAGCGGTGACAACAAAAGCATTGCAATACTTAGCAGAAAAGCCTGAGTCACAAAGCAAGTTCTCTTCAGCCTTGACCACCACTACATTTAGAAAGACAGAAGTGCAGTACTAAGTCATCTACATTGAATGAAACCCCACAGAAATTGCAGAGCAGTAATAACCCTTTCCCAAGGGCATGACCTGGAAGCAAGCAGCATACCAGCTCTTGCCCGACCCAGTGAAAAGTTATTCTAGTGGCAGCAAGCATTTGAAACTCAGAACAAAACAGCAAATCGAGTGGCTGGAAGCATAATTTTTCGATATGGAAAAACATATGGATATTTTACTAAATCTGCCAATGAATAATCATGAAGATGATCTGAAGTGCTACCTGTAATCATGGAACTATGACGTGCCCCACAAGAGACCATCTTGGCATTCTTGTTTTCCAAACATGCAGCATCTAGTAGCTTGGGGAGAGTCTGCAAACAGGAGCATTTTGGATACAGCTGCATTAGTTTCTTCACTTAAAAGACTTCTGTTAATATCTTATGTTCTGACAAAAAAGAAAGTAGCAACTTATTTCTCCATAATGCGATCCAGGACACTGAAGAAACAAGATGATCAGATACAACATCTGGTACCATAAATTTCCAACCGAGACCTGGAAATTACCATGTGCTAGCCAATGCATGTTGTGTTCATTGACTTGCAATCAGTGATGTTTTATCTAATAATTTCACAGGGAAATTACTAATTTGGTTTTCAGATCAAGTTGTGACGAAGACCTCACCTCAGCCTGATCAGAACCAGTTCCTAGCTGCCCAAACTGATTCCCACCGAAAGAATACACATCACCATTAACAGATGTGCAGACAGTATGCCACAGACCAGCAGCAATACCTTGGATCTCGATACCCAACAAAGATGACACACATGTGGGACTCAGCTCATCATCTGTACTTCCTTGTCCGCACTGGACCAAAATAGCCAATAAGAGGGAAAAGCGTAAAAAAGAAAAAAAGCATTGTTAGCCTTTTTCCTGAAAAATGCGATATAGAATCCACAACAGAGAGCAACAAAGGCCGTTTCCCATATTACAGTAGACCTCATCTTCAACATTATATTCTGCTTTTTCTCCATCTTTTCTACAATGCCTACATGTTAATCCTGGAGACCAGTCAGAGCATGTTGTTGGATATATATGTATATATAATCGAACCATATGCCAACAAACCAGTAATTTCATTAATGTGCACCATGAAGTCAATGATATTTACATACTTCTCATGGACTTAAAGAGGAAGATATAGCTACATTATTCTTGGCTGAGCCCTACAAACTGCAGATTACCGAGAAACAGCAAGAAATTATATGAGCAATAAAACTGAAGATGAAAGGTGACAAATCATTTACTTTATACCAAGTTAATGCTGCCATCATTTACATTCTCAGGAAACTATAATTCACCCAAGGTTTTATGTTCTTGGATATAGAACAACACAGTTCCAGAAACTAAAATCTTGTGCTTTGTGCTACCGATAAGCCAACTGCCGGTGTGTAAAATGTGTTTGAAGATCTACACAATATCCATGATTCTACAAGAACCTTGTCTTCTAATTTCTTCGATGCACTGGAACAATTTTTCCATTATTCCCTCAGAACCAGAGAGAACCAAACACTGACATAACTAAAAGGCACTAACAGATCATGCTTGATTCGTTTTTTTCTTCTTATGCAAGCATGTCACAGAACATTTATTGAGACACCAGATTCTTATATCTCGGGTATGAAAATAGATGTGCAGCTATTAATGTTCAATATAATTAATGCGCCACCATTACTTACATCACCAACCAACCCCAAATGAAGCCAGTTATACAAACATAGTCCAAACCACAAATAGGATAAGAATGATATTGCATGATGGTGGAATTTGGAACATCAACAGCTCAAACTGAGCCTTGTGAAAGAACTAAATAATTTCTGATTTGAACATGCTGTAGCCCATTTAGAATCCATACCTTTTTTTATATAAAATGGTGGCGTCCCCACCATTTCTTTTCAATAATTGTGTAATTAGTACTGTGCTATGCAAGACCGTGTGCACTCATGCAGAATAGTGTTGATATTGTTAGTTAAACCATGCAGATGCATGGATGCAGAGGAAATGTGGTAGATACTAACCTGTCCATAAAGTCCCCAACCAAAAGTTAGCAGCAGTCCAGTATCTGCAGATGCATAACAAAATTACTAAAATTTATTAGGAATGTATTGTATAATGTAACAGTGGGGATGTTAATGAAGTATAGTGTGTGCATGAACACAATGGGGAGAGATGTGAGGAAGATCACATCAACAAGGTGTTTATTGCTTTTTTGTGAGCTGTTAGACTGTTTATCAGATTTCATGTTGTGTCAGCTATAAAGCTTCATGCCTTAAAATTAAACTAGAAGAAAAAAAGCCTGTACAATTGAGAAAGCAAATGGCCAGGCCTTTCTTTTTATTCAAAAAAAAAAAGTTCATCAAACTACTAAATTTGATGAGTAGATTTTTAAAAAGAAAAGATTGTGTTTCCTGGGTGAAAAATATGATGAATTAGCATCAAGCCAGAAGAATTAGCAACAAGAGACAAGATAATGAAACAACATTCAAAGGGACAACATAATAAAACAGAGTTTAAAAGGATAACAAACACTCTCATAAGTATCTCTCCTGTTATAACAAAGTCTGTACATGCTGCTATCATGGGAATATCAAATCCAGCCACAGCTTCAGGAGCAGGCTTCCTCATCTATCATTCTCCTCCTTACACATTTCAGCTGAAACCACACCACTAGTCAAACCTTTGCAATTTCAACCAGTCACCTGTCACTTTGTCCTCTAACAATGCAACTTTCAGATTCCACTATTGCGTTCATACAAAACTATAGTGACCCTCGACTTTACCATAAATTTACATCAACAATTTCATTTTTGTTGCATTCATGTAATGTTCTTGCCCCACCTTTTTTTCTGAACTTTCTAATCCACTTACAGTGAGATACTGAGATCTACCGTTGTTTCATAATATTTTCATAAATCACCTGGATGCAGCATTGTGTAATACTTCAGATACACACCCAAGCTCCATTCACCTACAGTTGAATCTATTACAATTGGCTCATCGTTCCCCAGATGCTTCCGAATAAGTTTCCCAAGAAAACAAAGACAATCACTCTGTCAAATTCATGGGCATTGATTCTAATGTTGACCTTAACCTGAGTCATCCATACCCACCTTAGAGAAAGGCAACAAACATTATGATTAACAAACAACTCTTAATACAACAAGCCAAAATTGCTATGTGCTAAAGTAGTTTATAAATATCAGTACGTTCCCTTAACTACTATTACCATCATTTCCACTAAGGAAATACAGATGTTAATGGCCTAAAGACGGTACAAGATGACATGATAATTCATTAAAACTAAGATTACTTGGATTTATTGTTCATGTATTACAAGAGCAAATAGTAAACAAACTAAATCCCACAGTAATGTCTATTTTGCCAAAAGTAAGCAGAAGTGAGGCCAAAGTTGTTACCTGTGACCACAACACTATGACGGCCGCCACAAGCAATTGCCTTGATGCAGCTTCCTGTGACTTTATAAGCTTGCCCTTCTGAAGTCTTATTCCCTTTGGTAGCTGCAGGTGATTGGTCCTTGCCAGAAGCAAACGGCTCAATGCAAGGTATAGGATGAGGAGAAAACACTGTGCGGATACGAGAACCCAACCCAAGTTGCCCTTCCCCTCCATATCCCCAACCCCACACCTGACCTACATCTGAAACTTCGGAGAAAACAAATCACATCAGTATTTTCTACTTTCTGTGGTGAGGGAACCTCTTTCAAACACAACAAACTACAAAAATGTTTAGAATAAGTCTATTGTCACCTTACTAATTCAACAAAGAAATGGAGTTACCTGACAATGCTAGTGTATGACGTCCACCTGCAGCTACCATAGCAATAATCACTCCTGTGTTAAGTGTCACTAGACATGGGGGAGCTGAAAGAGTTTCATCACCAGATGTTGGGCTTTCATATTCCAGCTTAGCTGAAGATAACCTTCTACGCTTTGTGCTTTCCTCCCCACCACTACTCTCAGGACCAGATACAGTTCCCCTACTAGTTCTTAACATTTGTGACCTGGGACTCCCTGTAATAATTTGCCTTTTTGTTATATCTGTAACCAGTTGATCTAAAGCAGCTTATGTTTTCCTACCAAACATTCTCACAGCCAAGGAAGAAAGTACAGTCACCTTGATCGTTCAATGACGCGCTATGCATTTCATCCTTTTCTGAAGTTCCTCCTATAGATTGGTCTCCTATGATCCTCCCAGTTGGAACACATTCTGTCCAGCCCCACGTGTAGACTTCTCCATAAGCTGGTCAAAAGAAGCATTTTAAGCTACTAAAAACAGCTCGGGAAAGCTAACAATGTAATGCATTTACAAGACATTATATATTTTCTATCAAAAGTAATACACCTTTTTCTGTGGTAACATACATGTAGCATCTACATGTAGAATCACCCCATTTCTCATGTTACTTCGATATGCTAAGAAACTATAAGAAAGTACCAATTGTCATTCATCAGTAGAACAAATATAAATAGGCATAGCACCTGTAACTGCAACACAGTGAGCCCACCCTGCAGCTGCCTTGACAATGGCTGCTTCAGTTGGAAGAGAAAATGCCTCAGGAGACTTCTGAAAGGATTCAAAATGACAAGACCCATTTACTTAAGATGTTCAAGTTCTAGAAAGAAGAAAACAGCTGGCCAATAACCTAGAGCATCAAAGAGTCAAGTACCTCATGTTTCCCAGAAGTCAGATAGCTTTGACCCATATCATCCGTCGAACCCCATGTAAGGAGTCTGCCCAATCCTGATGCAACAAAGAAGGCAATGTGAACCCTAAATCACAGAAGCAATATGCAATATTTAAACAGGAAAGCTATAAACTAATGACCAGTAACCTTCCATACCACTAGCACTAATAAATATTCAAATTTGTGTAGCTTCGCACAGGCATCAATTGATTCAAAGGACTGATACATTACCATAAACAAGAAAAATATATCGAGAAACCTAAAAACAACAAAAAAGCTCAGATATTTTCTCACTGACCGTGATCATCACTGGGAACAGTTCACAATTAATTCTGCGAAAAGCTATTTCCTGCCTCTACATTCTTGTCCATAGTGTGCAATAATGGATTTAAAATATTAAGAAAGCCATAAGCTTTTATTGTATCGTATAGGAAACCCATGGGCACTTGTTCCAGACACTTAAACAATTAGTTCATATTCATCTTCAACTAATTCTTGCATGTCACAATCAGAAGTCACATTATTTTAATAAAAAACATGTTGTCCTCGGACAAATATACATATAGAAAGCATAAAATTACTTATCCCATAGGGGAGGGTGCAAAAAAGGGAAAAAATCGCAATAATCCAAGATCTAAGACTCGGCATGCACCACGATAAAACTCTGAAATTTGAATACGCGAGATCCATAAACAGTCAACTAGTCGAAAAAATTGAAAATACTACTACAACAAGTTCTTCCCTGGTGTCCATAAATTGTCAAAAGTTCCAAAAAAAAAAAAAAATGCAAAGAAGAAGAATCTATCGGTCCCGACAGTCAAGTGTGTACGGATCAAGATATGGTCTCTTATCTTATATTTTCAAAAATCAAAAATGAAAAAAAAAGAAATAAAAAGAAAAAAGAAAAAGAAACCAAGAAAAGCAAACTAGAAGAAGAGAGATCTGAAAGGGATACCAGAGATGGCCATCGCGAAGCCACATCCGCCCCCACAGACATCCATCCAGCCATCTCCGGTGGCGGATTCCGGCATCCGTACGGCCACCGGGTAAAGCAGCGGCGATCTGTGCGGCGAGACCCCCGGAAGATACCCCCACATCAGCACCGTCTTCTCCCTCTCCCTCCCCTTTCCCTTCTCCTCCTTCCCGTTCTCCTCCATCTCCTCCACCCCCTCTCCTCCACCATTCATCTCCTCCATATAAACCTTCTTCTCTCTCTCTCTTCCTTCTTTTCCTCGACTCCGATTTGTTACGTCCTCTTGTTCGAGAGCTCTCAGCTCCGGCTTTCGGAGTTGGAGGAGAGATTGGAAGCAGTAGAGCCCTAATTCGCTCCGTATCATTTCCTTGGGAACGGCGGACGCCACGTCGGACGCGCACGTGGTGGCCACCCGACACGTGGCGAGATGAGGGTTGCTGGAGGTTCCTGGCCAGGAGTTCCCAGAAGCTTCTGGAAGGCTCCCGGGCCCAAGGGCTAGCGTGTCGACGGTTCATTATGCCACGTTGTTCAACCGAGAGCGTTGTTTATTGGCTAATCATCGTCCGTCGATTTATACTTGACCGGTGGATTTGTGGGTTAGAATAATGGAAACTTCCAGAAAACGTGCCTTCCCTCTCATCTCACCGACACGTCATCCCTCTTTTCTTTCCGCTCCATCTCCGCCATCGAAAATTAGACAACCATGGTATCTTTCTTAACCACAATGAGACAGAGAATTGCCGCCACCTCCTTCCCTTACGCTCCGCCAAGGGTGGGTGGGCTAAAAGGGGCCACCTTTCTCCCCCACCTCTACTCGAGTGCTGGGGCCCCTTCACAAAAGCCACCATCCTCTTCTGTGCAACCTTCAACCTAGCCATGCACACCTCATCTTCAACGCTATCTTCCTCTTCTTTGTCGTCATATTGGAGAGGATACCATCATTACTCATGAGTCCCACCTTAACTTCGCCGAGTTCTTTTCGCCGATAGCCCCCTTGATCTCTTTGATGGCCTCCATCGCCCATGCCTCTTCGAGTTTATCTCGATGTTCGAGGTAATCTGGTCCGGAAGAGGTTAAATACAGATGAACTACGCTATCGAATAACATGACATTTACTTGCAAAATTGATCTTCCAGTAATCCTTTCTTTTTTTTTTTTTTTTTTCCGTGAAGGAACTGGGGGCACGGTATATGTGGATGGCGGGGTTGGGGTTAAGCAACCAGTAGACTCGTACAAAAGGAAATTGAAGAGGACAATGAGCAAGCGGAATGCTCCAGAATCCATGGTGGAGCTGGAGGGCGCAGGTTCAAATGGTGCTGGTGGGCGAAGGAAAAAAAAAAAAAAAAAATCCAGCTTACGTGTTGGTGGTAGCTGGTCTCTATTCGGTAGTTTCTGATTTGGGTTTTGTCGATGGAGGCCCAAACCTGAAACATGACGACCTCTTCCTTGCCACCGTCTCGAAAGGATCAATTTTTTCCAAACCGAGCAAAAATGCGTTAGTATTTTTTTTTTTAAATGTATCTTTCTTGTTGAGATCTGTCCTTCCCGCAATCAAGAAAAAAGAAAAGAGAGGGTACCATAACGCCTTTAGGATGGAATTTATATGAAATTGTCATGAAAATGGATTTTTTTTTTAATGAATTATAATATCTCAATGTGTTAACATTTAGAACACCGGAGGTGCGATAAACAAAAGTTTCTGATAAAGCTCCTAATCAAGGGAAAGGAGGAAAAAAAAAAAAAAAAACAAGAAGTCGTCCACCCAAATAAGACATATAGGGAGATTGTCAATTATATCAATGTTGCTATCATAGCACTCAGTTAATCAACTGCTTGAATCTCATACAAAACACAATTAAAGCAAAAAAGAAGAAGAAGATGTAGAAGAAAGTTGAGTCTAGATAAGTTGGCTCTTATTAGACATTCAATTCTGTCCGGTTAGTTCCATTAGGAAACCAAAGTAGTTTAGGTCAGCAAAGCTCAGTCAATTGAGTTTGATTTAAGCCTCGAACTAGCTCTCTTACCAAAAGAACACGGCCAATCAAAAACTACTTTCAGTAGCAGCATAACTTGCCAACGCTTAAGCATGCATTCCTTTATATTCCTACATGAAGCAGAAAAATCAAGAAGCCCTGCCTTGCCGATCTGATGGTTTCTCTAAAAAGGCGCGCATCTGCTCACATTTTTCTTGAAGCTGAAAGATGCCGTAAATATCTAATAATCAAAAATTTTAATGATTAAGAGAAAATAGTCTGAACTATTCAATTGGTTCGCATAGACATCATTGTTAAATTAATCAAAATTTTAAAAAACAAAAAAATCATGAGATGTTTCCCTCTCCATGTACGTACACCTCATGGGTTCTCCCAACAAACAGTGACCCTAGGCTCTTCCATGGATCCAATCTTACGGCCCCACGTTCTGCCGATTTAAAGCCTAGTATTGTACATATCATGAGACAGAAGAAACACAGATCGATATAAAACAATCATTTACAAAGACAACATCAGAGAGCTCTTCCTGAGACCTTCAAAGCTCCAGGTCCGTTCAGTGATATCATTGTTAAATTCAAAGCTCAACCGCACAACTGCTTGATAATAAGGATGAATTATTTATAAGCCACTAAAGTTCAAATCAAATCAGTGATGCCACTTCACTACACAAATGTACAGATCTGAACACCCAGATAAGGTCTGTGGAGGAAGCAGCAAGACGCTACAATACTTACGGACTATCCTAAGATCAATTGCAAGCTACATCCGCCTCTTCATACGCCTCCCATTCAAATCAACACTGTCCATTAAATTGAGCCCTATGTTACTGCTACCGCTCCTCTTCCTGCTGATAGGACTAGAGTCGTCATCTACCACAGCAACAGTTGCCAACAAGTCTGACAGCAAAGATGGGCACGTCGCCTCCAAGTAATTGAACCCTTCAGTCTGCATCACAGCTGCAAGTGGACGATCCAGAAACCAGGGAATATGAGTAGAAACAATATGGTCTTTTACTTCAAGAAGATCTAATAACAAAAGCAAAGCTTCACACAGTTCTCTGAATTCATACTTCCAGCAAAAACTAAAACAAAAGGTCATACAAGTTTGTGACCATGGATTAAACAGAAAGTGAAAACTATTCAACTGTGCAGCTCAAAATCAGTTGTCCTTGACACAATCAAGGCACACAAAACAGTTTCAGAATCAATTTTCATAAGCAACAGATCACTCAGACTAGCCAAACACCCCTAGTTACCCTTTTAGGAGCCTACTATAAGTATTTTATGGTGAAGATGCTGTAAAGAGTCAGTTATTGCCCAAAGATGCTAGCAACCATGTTGCAAGACATTAAAATGCTGCGATGAGAAAATCACAGACAGAAAACACGAGATGCCACACCTATAGGTAAGACAGACAGAAGCAAATCAGTAACCAGATAATAAACTACAATAATTCAAGCTAAAAAACAAATATTAGTCTTTGTTAGTTATTTCAAATCAGATTAAGTTAACAAACTGATTCCAAGCCATCAAATCAGAATGTAACATTTCACCAAATCAGAATTAAGCAACTTCCACCCATATGAATCTGATGAACTTATAAGTTGCACATGTTTCTCAAAAGTTATAATCATATTACATACCTACAATGAAGAATTAAAACTGTTTTATTCCTTACATTCTCACCTACAACACACACCTCAACAAAGAAGTCAGAGAACAGCTCAAGTTCATAGACAGGACTGAAAGAGAATTTGCTAATGCTTTGTGAATCTTCAGACACTAGGAGCACCATCCGCAGCCCTATTTTATACATTGTTTTTTTATGCTCTAATTGTAAATAATTTAAGGCTTTAACAAACTTGAAATTATTGCAATCGAATGAAATGTATAGATATTTCAAACAAACAACCTTAAGGTAACATCTTTCAAATGAAGATAGCGGTGTGCGTCCAAGTAAGTCATTACAAATCTTGTAAGGGAAAAGCCATCGGTTGCCTTCCTTGACAATTCATTTCTTTAAAGAATACATGAAGCAAGTCAAATAGGCTTGTTTCAGTCAACTGAAATGGTATGTTGGAGTTCTGATGACTCAAAACTTACTCCATCCAACCACAATTGACCCATTCGAAAAAACTGAGCTTACTAAAACACATGCAGAAATCAATCTATAGTTCTACAATAAGAAATAAAACATTCTGGAGAAGGAACATGGTATCTTGATAATATATCACTAAGAGGTTCTTAAAAACAATCATTCTGAAAGGTGGATTAAGTATGCATTACAGTGGATTACCCATTATTTAAAATTTATATTAATTAGATGTGTCATCAAAATGGGAAAATATTGTAAACTATGAGGTGCTACTTCCTGTTGCAAGCAGCATCCTTCTTGATTTGCAAGTTATTCATCAAAAGCAGCACAAATAACAACTTCACTAAAGATCTTGGATAGATTAGTTACCAAAATATTTAACTGAACCTACTTCCATGTGTGAGCCATATATTGTGCATTTCCATGTCAAGTTTCCTCATCACATGATTGTTTTTTTGTCAAAACAACTATTTTAAATTTTTCATTTTCCCGATCACTTGTTTGAATAGTTATGAAACACAAAACCAAGCATGTATCTAGTTCTTTCCATACATAAACCATGTGTTGTATGTAATGCAATTTCACATCAAGTGACCTTAACCAGCAAATTTCTTTCATTGCATTAAAATTATTACAAGATTTTGTTTTTTTTTTATATCACTTATTCATATTGTTACAAAATAGATACACAAGAAAGCACAGAAATTAGGTCTTTTGTCCATCTCTGCCTCTCAATAAGATGCCAAAGAGTGCATACCCTTCACGGAAGAAATTGGTTAATTTTTCAAAAAGCAATTTGAATCAAACTGTTGAGAATAATCTTGTTTGGGAAATGTATCAATTACGAGATATGTATCAATCATGAGAGATAAATTAGGAGGAGATAAATTAGGTAACAGAATATTTGATGATTGAGATCATGATTTATATGGTTCATTGAATCTAAACCTTTGTTGCTCTACATATAGAGCCACTTGTAACATGAATTGAATATATATGAAAAGAGATACAATCATTACTTTTACACAAACATCAATACAATATCCATTGTAAGTTGTAACATAAATTCTAATATAATACACATATCATGCATTACCCCTATGTACTATATATTCAACAGAATATAAACATCAAAGGGCGGTCCAGATGCAACCTATATAGCCTGCAAATATGTAAAGCATCAATGTACCTAAAATGAGGCCTCTCCAGAAAAAGCACATGACATAGTATGTACTGTGGCATTCTGATCCTTAGTCCCTCTAAATTACTAAAATGAATCCCTCTTTTCGCATTCTTTCACATAATAACTGAATCTGCCACAACCCCCACCCCCTCCCCCCCCCCCCCGCGGCCACATAAAACCCTCGATTTCACAACATGTCTGCTTTCACCGTTTAACAAAAAGAAGAAGAAGAAGAAATTCTACAGTAACAATATCAAGAACTGATTTGCTTCCACCGTCCAAAATCTTTATATATTCTGATAATAGTAGGTTTGCCATCTCGGTGCCGGATCCCATACCAGTACCATTTTATTACAGTGTTGGTACGTGGTTCGGTGTGGTACGAGATAGTATAGTGAGTGTCAGTATGTACAAGATAGCATATTGGTACAATACCAATATTGTAATGGTCTAGTATAATACTATATATAATTCCTGAAATTGGCTAACTTACAAAGCAGTATTCATGCATGACAAAAGGTAACCAACTCTAGGGGCTATCATTCTGAAAAGCTGCATCTAATATATCTTCAGATTTAAAATAAGACACGTTGTCAATATTCTTTCTCAGAAATCAATTTCTTCTGGATTCACCTATAACCATCCTTTGAGAATTATGTCCTTTTTCCCTTTTCCCTTTAACGTACATCATGCCATAACCAAAAGGCCTTGTCTCACCATTCTGAGTAGCTGACTACCTTTCCCATCTAAAGCTGGATCCTTCAGCATGTCACCTTCACATCATTCAAAACTTTTCTCTTACAAATAAATAAAACTTCTCTCCTTCCATTTTAGATAATGCTCTCCTGCCTCCTTAATATCCAATAGGACTACCACTGTTCTAGCTATTGCTCCAAATTAAAGTGTCTAAATGCACAGCACAGTCATGTAATCCTTATTCCATGCTTAGTAGCAAGCAAATGGAGCCAAATTATGTGCAGCACCCCACTATGCATTTATCAAGCCCTCTCTCACCAGTCACCACCGCACTGTTTACACATCTTATGCAACATTTTGAGCAACAAATATAACTTGTGCCATGCTCACGCTCCAATCCATTTGAAAGGTAATGCTTTAGCTGGCTAATAACATAAGATTCAGAGCGAGTCCCTCTGGCAGAACAAACAGTTGGCCCACAAGGTTTCTCCTCTCACAGATAACATTAGCAAATTAGGTGGACACCCAAGGCACATTGACTATTTCTAGAAGGCCAGTGGTGCATATGCAGATGGCAAGAAGACTCTTTAAATGCTCAAACCTACATCAAGCAAATCACATAAACATGATATAAACTGAAAAAGCACATCTCTGATTAGAGAGTCAACAACACATACCTCCCAAGTTTTCTCGAGCTGCTGTAAATTTTAAGCAGACAGCCTTCAATTGAGCACATTGGTGTTGCTCTGCCAGGGCCAAGGTTGTTGCTACAGTATCAGCAGTGACTTCTTCACACAGTTTTGCTTCACATAACAGTTTTAGACGTTCCAGTCCATATCTATCAGCTGCGGCCAATAGATGTTGTACCATAATCGTGGATGTGCACATAGAAACTGATCCAGTTAGATCATGCACATCAGGGAGTTCATCAGAATATATAAACAGAAGCATGGCCTGCAGCAAGCAAAGAATCACCAATCACAGGGGGAGCCAAAAAGAAACAGTCATGAGCATAGCAGTTGAACAGATGCACGTAATAATTGAGACATTCACATACCACAAATTCCCTTATATCAACAGCAGTTCTTTTTAGATGATTAAATGCTTAATAATCTTTAACATGACATGCTTCGTCACAAAATGTTGCAAGAGCAGTTGAATAGGGTGATTAACTTCTAACGTTGTTAAGCTAATAATAGAATGCTAGGTCCAGTTGAACAGATAAGAGTGTCACTGAGTTTCCAGAAGGCTCCTCAATCATGGTATAAGCAACTGCCTTGAGATGTTTCAATCACAATATTTAGTTTTTCTTAAGATACTAGGAAACAGTGATTTTTACATGTGGCAGTCATGACAAAATGTGAGGAATGCAGTGCAAAAAAAAAAAAAAAAATTGCAGATCAGACATTGCAGAAGAGATCGTTGGACCAGGCATTTGCTTTCTGTTTCAATTTTGATATATGTCATCACATACACCAGATTGCAAGGAAATGTATCTAGCAGTTTTCATGCTCCAACCAATTCTCAACTGCATCTTCAATGCGCAAATGACAAAAATCACAAAGTAGAAGAAAATAAGAATGAGAAAATAAAGCAATAATCAAGTGCACTGGTGCACAGACATATGTTTAATAAAGAAATAGGTGAATCTTAACTAAACATTTGGGCAACATTGGGAACAAACAAGATAAAGCTTGGAGTAGCTTTGAGGCATGCATTCTGGATGCCCCCAGTCATGCCTTCAAACGGCAATGTTACTCTTCTTAATTAAATATCAAGTCGTAGAAGTAAAGTATGCACAATCCAAAAAAATCTCGAAACACTTCTATCAATAATGGTTGGTAGTACCAGTTTCAATATCCATGCCAGTACCATGCTAGTACAGTATTGATTCAGATTGATTTCTAAACTCGATATGCCCCCCATATTAACTATAGGTTCGCTATGGATAATGTATGTTATACCCATTAGTGAGCACAAAAATCTACTATGGCAAGCCATATTCAACCTGAACTACATCAACCCTAAAATGAGAGGGGCTCCACTTTGTGTGCATGTATAAAATAGGAGAAGAGTGCGCAGAGGTCATGAGGAATGATTTCAAATAGAATATGTTTTGATAATGATGCAGACCTAATAGAAGAAATTCTTAAGAATATGTAAAGCCACCTCGAAACTATGAGAATTTTGGTTATGGTTACTTGAGAATTTGACAAGATCTTAATGTAGGCTAAGATCAAGCTAGGCCCAACAATAAATCATAGGACCCAAGAATCTATTGATATCATCAAAATTCAACCAACAATGCACTAGCCACCATCAAAAGGCTTGCAATAATAGCTCCCATTGTCTAAAGGTTTCAAGCCTTATTCCAAGATGGGGTCCCAAGTTCCAAGGAGCTGATGGTAGCCCTATTAATTGTCATATCATCCTCCACACCTGCAATCATAAGACAAATTGATGGTGGATAGGTCATGGTCAAAGCAATTATATTCTAGAAGGCCAAAATTAGCAAGATAATTTAGTTAGCTTAGGAGTTGTTTTCCTTGTTCTTTTCAAACCTTGAGGGTACCTCAACATCCCTGGCTTTGTAAGGGACCTCATAGCCTATAAATACCCTTTCTTGTACTCCATTTTAAGCATTGAAAATAACAAAGCTTCTGTTTTCCTAGAGGCACTGGTTTTTTCTTTCTACTCAGTGATCCTATGTGACTCGAGTGCATTCC
The DNA here is from genome assembly GCF_000442705.2 of Elaeis guineensis. Taxonomy (NCBI): domain Eukaryota; kingdom Viridiplantae; phylum Streptophyta; class Magnoliopsida; order Arecales; family Arecaceae; genus Elaeis; species Elaeis guineensis. The sequence continues at coordinate 130,776,582 of NC_025997.2, read as the reverse complement.
ATGGACAACGACATGGCTAGTTGGTGGAGCACTAAGTCATGGAGCATCTCAAAGATCTCAGGTGGTGCAGTCCTTAGCCGTGACGAGGTCCTTTTGATAGTGAGGTAAGAAGCTACTAATTATCCCATCTAGTTTCTTTCTTAGCATCTAAATCATTTGCCTTTACATTTTAATCTTCAATACCTGCTTTCAAAATTAAAGGCTTAAGTTTTGTTTTAATTGCATATGCTTGCCTAATCTTCTGCTATGTATCTCTAAATCTAGTGCTGGGCCCTCCTACCTGCATTAGCTTTCTGGGTATCAAAGTGAAGTCTTTCCTAGTTTCTTCTTGCTAGCAATTTTTCTTTTAAGATCTTGATTGTTTTGCGATGCAAGCATGCCTAGTTCAGATTTATATTTTGTTTGGGATTTAAATTTCTAGTTTACTTGAATTCTTACATAATAAAAATACCAATTACTTTAGCAACTTTATTTTATGAAATTCTAGTTTCCTTCAAACTTTCAATTGTTTTCAGAACTTTCGCTTCCTTTTCACATAGAATAAGGCATACTGCTCACAGTGGAACTCATTTCCTCCTCTGCTCGCTATTTCTGCTTGAGTTGAGAGCGATTAGATCATCTTGTCCTATCTAGGATGGTCTGACAGTTTGTTCAGGTCCACCTAGATTTACCCTAGTGATTTGATTTTGGTTTGTTGTCCATTTGCAGAAAGCCCCCATGTAAAAGAGCCTAGGAGACCATCGAAACCAATTTTCTTGTAGAAGATTGAGAACAGTGAGATAGTTTAACATAGCTAGCTTAGAAGTTGCTTTTTTTTCTTTTCTTTTTTTAACTCTACAAGTATACGAATGTCCCAAGTTTTATAAGGAACCCTAGAGCCGATAAGTATCTCCTCTTCTAGTTGATTTAGATTATAAAAAAAATTAATAAAGCTTCTCTTTTACTGGAAGCACTCTGGTGTTATCTCTTTCTGCATGGTAGATTCTTTGTGATCCTGGTGGATTCTAGGAACAATGATGCGGCTAGCTGGTAGAGTCCTTAGCCATGGAGCCAATTGGTAGATTTGTTGACAATGACTAGGCTTTCTTGGCAAGACAAGAAGCTACTAGGTACCCCTTCTTCTAATTTCCTTATTAGCATCTAGATCCTTTGCCTTTAGATTTAAAATTCAATAATTATTTTCAAAATTCTAGGCTTAAGTTTTATTTTAATCATATATTCCTGCTTAATCTTCTACTGAGTAACACCGAAGCTCGTGCAAGGCCTTCCAGTCTGTCATATCTGTTCAAGTTATATGAGATTTTATGAAGCAGCATACTTAAATGTAACATATAACCAAATAAAACTTGAAGCAAGAAAGAATCTTACAAAAGTTAACAAAGGTATACTAAAGAACTTACAAGATGAGGTAAAAGAACTTTTTTATGTTTCTTTTCAACAAACAAGTTATATATATTAGCATACTGGACATTGTCTAATAATAAGGCATATAACTGCAAGATATAACATATAATCAGAAATTGCATGACCACTACCTTGAAAATAGGAGGTTCAACATCCTCCACAACAATTTTGTCCACATTTGGATTCCCAATAAGACCAAAAAATTGTGCACTAAATACTGGCGAGCGAGCAGCGAGAATCTGCTTGTGAGCTTTAAATGTCTCATCACCAACCTCAAAATCTATGTCAGAACCAATGCCGGATGTGAACAACTCCTTGAGACACTGACCCAAGTCTGGTGGTGGTACAAAAATTGAAAGCTGTGTTGGTGTTTCAATATGGTTTCTAACAACACCCACTGTGCAGTTCATAATTAGACAATCATCCTTGAGATAATCCGATGTTTCTAAAGATGTCCTCCTGTAAAACCGCTTGTATCCCCTGAGATATACAACATATGGGTTTAATGTTGAAAGAAGAAAGAACATGTTAATCAACAATTATAAAAACAAGAAAAAAAATGTGGTGGACTGCAGAGTGTATGTAGAGCAAATATATAGATACTAAATGGAACATAGTGTTGCCAGAATCTGGACTATGTGTCAAGATTGGTAGAAGATTGATAGTGATTGATCCCCTTCAACTATTGCAGTACAATGTAGGTATTGGGTGGAAGAGTGATCTAATACAATGCTATGATATTGATATCATGAACTTGCACGGCAACTCTGCTACCGATTGTCCCTTGAGGGATATGTAACAAGTCTACCAAGAATAATTGTTTCCTTCATTCCCTTAAAACCAACTCCCACAAAGAGGATTAAATCTTGAACTATAGAATTGCCTTCTTACTCTAAATAATCCAAAGCCGAGCTACAAAAGGGTCTAAAGTACCAATAACACAAAGAAATAAAAAAAACAGAGAAAATGCAAAATCTTTTCTTGGATCCAACTCCGCAGACCAAGAAAGAATAGATAAAGGAAACATGAAGACATGATAAAGAAATGTTCAACAAGCAAAATCAAAACCGCAGTCAACAGTACAGATTCAAGGCGAGCAAGAAAGAGACATACCACATGCTCCCCCGGTACTTGAGCGTGTAGGGCCCGGCCTCTAGCGCTCGATCGAAGTGGCTGTGCACCTTGTGCCTCCCCTTGCCGCTCTGGTCGACCAGCGTGAGTTCAAAGAGCGCCCTCACGTCGGTCCCCTCGCTCGCCAGGGCAATGAACACTGAGACATAAAGAGAGTTATCCTCCGGGTTCTTGCCGTCGGGATAGAAGTAGACGGCCCACTGGTATCCCCCGACGGTGAAGGTGTCGCTGGACAGGTACCTCCCAGGACCCATCCCCTTCGCCAGCGAGAACCCCTTCACCGTATACCGGTGAGACCCATTTACCGTCTCGCACACGGACCGCGACCGCGACACATTCAGCGGATTGAGCTGATGGCCGTTCATTCCTCCCTGCTCCTCCTCGAGCTTCGCCATTTCATCAAACACTTGGCAGCCCCTCGGTCACCGACAAAGAACCCTAACCCTAACCCTAATTGTTTGAGGATTGGGAACGAAGAGAGGAAGAGGGAGGGGAAACGAGGATTTCAGGGTGCCGGCGTTTCGAATGGGATGGGGAATTCGATGATGTTCTTCGTCGCAACGGAGGAGGGGGTGTTGGTATCGAAGCTTGTGAAGAGGGGCTGGAACTGGCGGTAGCGAGAGGGTGGCAGAAAAGGACGACGACCGGGGGGGTGTGGAAAGGAGGAAGGGAGGTGGGGAGTTACGGCCCGTAGGCAAAAGGTAGGTGAGGTTTTAAGGATTTTTATGGCAGAAAGAAGGGTGGATATGTGAGGACTATACACCAAAATATCGGTGTTGAAGAAGTACCGTGAAGCGAACTGCGACTGCGACGGGGAGCGCGGATTGTCCGGATGGAAATTTTTATGCGGGAATGCGGTTCTCTTCATGATCTTGGCACCCACTATTTGCTTTAAAATCGTTTATGCACATTTTATACGTACTTGTCCTTTTTATCTTTTAAACACACGCATAGGGACAAAAAAATCAACGTTGAACTTTAATTTGGTCCAAAAACGTTAATATTTAAATGATTGATGATAAGTTTTGAAACTTGATTTGCTTAATCCATCTCATATATCACATAAATGCCTTCAGACATGTTTAAAGAGTAGGTTAGGATTGGGTTTAAGCTTGTACGTCGATCATTTAAAATGAGACATTTTATGGTTACATCTAATCACTGATTAGTTGCTTGTCAAATATACAAAAGGTCGTCTATATAATCTGTCATTTTTTATCGTCACATAATAAATGTTACAAATAGAACGCGAACGGGGTGGAAGAGCGAGGGGAGAGGCCATTGTCCAATGTTTTTTATTTTTTTTTAAAAAAATGACTAACAATTTTAACAAAAAAAAAAAAAAGAAAAATCTTTCATTCAGTAGGCATGAGTGCGGCAAGGTCATCCGTGATGGTGAACTTGGGGAGGCTGGTGGCTGCAACGTGCTTTCCTGTGGGGGGTAATTAAAGAGGTTAATTGGAGAAGGTAATTAGGTAAGTGTCGCGTGATAAAAGTTCATGGCGTTTCAAAAATGGTTATGGTATCGGGTTATCATATGCTGTTTTTCCTTTTGTGCAATATACAATATGTACAGACTTGTATATGACTTGAGAATTACAATAAAAATGGTGTATCCCCACCGTGTGGACAAGAATGGAAGAAACCAACTTTAACCCCCCTGAAAACAGTATAGCTGAACCTCAGAGAATGAAAATAGAAGGCACACTGGATTGAAATAGCAGTCATATACCATCATTAAAAAGAACACCAGAGGTAATGGTAGTACTCTAAAAGTAGCATTCAGTAGTGAAGACCAGATAAAATTGAGAAGAGTAAAAGCTCTGAAACATGATTGTAGTAAAAATAGATAAAGGAACTTCCAGAATAAGCAGAATAGTAATGCTCTGTCCCAGCCATTATAAAAAGAGTAAATTCTGCAGATGAGCATCCGACGATGAAGGGATACATTACAAAGAGCAGTAATCCATTGTAGGAAACAGCAAACACTCTCTGGGACATCTATGCCACAATGATGATGAAAACAGCAACTCCATGCCATAAGATGTGCATGTATCAGCATCATAAGTACAGATAGGAAGCAATAATAAACCAGACTCCAACTTCTCTTAAAAGATGACAACTAAAAAGCAGCATTGGGACCCTTCCGTAGCGCAGATTAATGACAATTGACCTCCAAGAAATTTGATAGCAGGAAGTTGCTGATATTGAAGTAGCAATTATAATGATCAATAAAGCAAAGCTGACACCCAGGAGAGGAGAAGAAATTGCTACAGAACATAATTCCCTCAGCTTGAAACTTCGTAGCCAACGAGAGCTCTCATTGAGAAGATAAACATGTGCTTGTAAAACACCTAAAACGCCCATTAATAAAATGTCTTGATATTTAGACTTCAGCCCAACTTCTTTCTCAATTGTTTCTTTTTCTTGTTCATCCTCCACTGCATCTTTTTCTTTTTGAGATAGTATTACATCGGTATCTTCACTAGTCTTAAATATAATGTGATGAAAAACAGGAAAACAATGAAGATGATAGCAGGAGGATCGATGAAGGAAATAGCAATGAAAACGGGAAGCGATAGTTAGGAAGAGGATAGCCCAGAAAGAGGGTTGGTTAGAGATGTATGAGTGATTGAACAAGGAGATAGAAGGCCGGAAATAAGTGGGGAAGAACAACTTAGTGATATAATCCACGCCAAAATGAAGCACCTGCAAGTTAACAAGTAAAACCATATGTTGCAATCCAATGCAATACCGTCGTACCATGAGAATGCTAATAGCCAACATAACATATCATGTGATAACGAAGTTTAAAAGTGTGGACCTGCAATCAGTGAGATCAGTAAAAACCTAGCAACATATACTATGTTCTTGTTGAAAGAATCGCCAGCCTTCCGCTGCAATAGTAGCTGTAGATCCAATGGACTATCCATTTCGATGAAACTGAACACCATAAGCATCTACATGAAGCAAATAAAGACAATTAAAATCAACATTTTGCTCGGTATTCCATTGAAAATTAGTGTTCAATGCTCTGTTAGGCAGAAAGTCAGCTAATTGGTTAGCTTCACGATGAATATGAACAATCTTAAAGAAAGAACAAGAAAATTTCCGTTACCAAATATCCTGCAAAAAAGAGATGCTGATATTTTGATAATTTAAAAGAATTAAGACAAGATACCACTATTGTGGAGTCACCTTTGAGTATAATATGAGTGGCTTTAAATTTAGTGATAGCAATCTTTATTCCTAACCAAGCAATAATCAATTATATGAAAGGTGCTAATCCTGGAGATAAGATTCTATCGTACAGATGAAAGTGATATGGATGATATTCATCTGGATCCATTTTCGAATCGAAACCAATACAGATATGAACAGAAAATTGAGGATTTGATTAATATCCTATTCATATTTATATTCGTCAAACAAAAATAGATATAGATAGAGATGGACAACTATCCGAATATTTAAATCTATTTATAATTCTATATCATTTTATATAGTACTTATTAATTTTTTAAAAAATATACAGTCACATAAATATATTATTAATTTGATTTATTATTTATTTAATAATATTTTTGATTTTATAAATATAAAATTTAATTCTTTAATTTATATTTATAAATATATTCATATTTTTAATATCCAAATTATATTTATATTTATTTAAAATAAATATGTATATAAATTTTTACATCTAAATAATATCTGTATCAATATTTATATTTATCAGATAAAATAAATATATATATAAATATATTAATATTCGATCCGATTTTAATTTTATTCTTTGACATACAATAATCGTTAGCTATGATCTCCTAATTATTTTAACAAAATTTATTCTGTAGAGTCGTACAACCGCATCCTTGATTGCAAAGGAGAGAAGCAACTAAGTTTGGTGGATGACACAAAATCTCAGGGTTATCGTGTGCTGCTCGCAGAAAAATTACGACAACTAGTCATATTGGCATGATTTTTTTAAAAAAAAAAATTTAAATAAAAATTTTTACATTTTTAAGATTAATATATTTTAAGATGTCGCCATATTCTACTTTTCTTTTTTTTTTTTAAGCACTCAGCTGAAATCTTAACCCTCGAATGAAGAACCGACGACGATCCAGGATAATCTTGGATCTTTTGGATTCTCCGAATGGAGTCACTTTATAGCCCCAAGCTCTGTGGGCCTGGGGCTCCATTCCATTCTCATTTCGCGCTTCTCTCTCTCGACCCCTAGCCGCCTCCCGCCGCCCTCCTTGGTCGAAAAGGTCTCCTCCAATCTCCAGGTAAAGTTTTTACTTCCAATGTCAGTACCCTTCCAGGGTTCGTGAGATCCATAGATCCGGGGGAGAATCCATTGTTTGGATCGCTTTTGGTCGTTTTCTTTTGGAATTTCTTTTCTTATTGCTTTGTTATTCCCTTCGTCCTTGATGCCGTTGACATCTATGGTTTATTAGAGTCTGCGATCTATTTCATGGCGAATTATTGGTTCTTTTGACTGAGGAAAGCCTGAAGAAAATTAGAGTTCGATTTTGTCCTGTGATGTATTTCTATAATATGATCTCTCATATTTGTATATCTTACATAATTAGCAATTGGGTAGATTTCAACCATCAGGTATCGATCTTGCATTGCCTTATTCTTGAATCTGGACTGTCTTATGAACGGTTCCTCATTCCTTTACTAATTACATGCTTAAATAAATATATCATAAAATAAAAGAAAACAGATTTTGGAATGACCACTTCTAAGGGGTCAGGCCTTGAATAAATCACTTGTAGAGTGATTAGCTTGCAAAAACAAGAGTCTGAAACTTTATTCAACAATGAAAATTCTATGCGGCATCTAATCTTATACAGGGATAAACCCCCAAGCAAAGTAGGAATCCTAACTCTGAAAAAAATAATACAATTAATAACCATTGATCTTATTGTAATACGACAAGCAAACTTAATTCAATTAGGAAAAGTAAATCTAGTTCAAGTAGGAAATAGCTCAAAAATATTGCAATAATTTATGGTGGCATCCAAGGGACCACATCATATGCATAGTCAGTCATGGATTTTCTTGAGTGGGATTTGTACTCATGTTTGGCTTTGACAAATACAGATGTTTATATTAGCAATGTCTTCTGTACTGCCGCCGGCAGTTTGACGGTGTGGGCGACAGTTGTTTTCTTCTGATAGGCTGACATTCCTGCCTTTTAATTTCCTTCTCTGATTTAAAGGGACTACCATTCTTTGTAGGATGATATGCGTGCTCATTTGCAATTTTTAGGGCTTTGTTGACTGTGTTTAGTAAGCTTTGTTTGTTCAACTTATTTTCTTCTGCTTTCAAGTAATCAAGATTCTATCAAAGAAGTATATGGCTTCTTATTTCTAGTTACTTTTTGTCATTTGGCACTTCTAGTATTCATTGAACAACAGAGAAAAAACAAAGCTGTGATTTAATCTACTTTAGCCTATAGTGTATTTTACTTATTTTATCACTGTATTTAGTGAGTAACCAGTTTAGATTTTTATCCCCTGTTGTTGCCAGCTGCCAGCCTTGTCGTGGAATGCATCTCTGTTGATATCTATGATTGTTCAATATGTATCCACCAATCTCAGCATCCCCCCCTTTTTTTTTTGTTTTTTGATCCCCTACATTCCCTGCACACTTTGGAATGCCCGCCATCAAACCAATATTCTCATCATATTCTATTTTTCATGAAAAGAAAGGGAATTGAGTCTGTGCTCCATCTTCATAGAAATTCAGTTATTTGGACTTCTATTTTAGGTCATTCAGGGACAAAATTTAATATAGGTGCTGATATACCTGAGGTGATCATCTCTTTACTGTTAATAGGCCTATGGTGAGTATAGAAAGGACATGTTTGATGTAATTCCTAGAATAGAGGTGGTAATGCACCATGGAGACCAGCTAAAAAAGCCCGTTAATATTGGAGAGTTATTAGTTAGTGAAGACGTCTTCTAATACTTTTTCTTACATTTGATTGACAAGCTAGCAGACACATTTACTAGGAGTTGTGCAATCAAGCAAGTTACATATTGGTTTTAGTCATGCAGTTGTTGTCTTTGCTCCTGGTATTTTAATGGTTATGTATTTGCAATCTGAGAACATGAATCCTGCTTAGGATCTGCTATGATCTTGTATAAGTAGCTTCTGTTTTTCTTTCAATACCTAAAACTTACTGAGCAAGGTCATGGTAAGACATTTTCAAAATTCTGTTCTGATGCTGATTTTGCTTTATGTAGCTCAAAACTATCGAACAGTTTTGTGGCCTTTACGCATGGCTCCAAACATGAAATATAAGGAGTTTCATGGATTTACTTTTGTCCTGGAGTATATTAAACATATATTTTGTACCAAAAACGCATGTACATTTTAATCCAACCATCTTTCCTTCTTTTTTTTTTTTAATTCTTTTTTCTTTTCTCGGGGTGGAGGGTGGGAGGAGGGTTTGGCTATTAGCTCCATAGCCTCCAAGGCCCATGAGCATAAAAGCTATGTATTCAAAAGGATGAAATTTTGATGCAAGAAATATCTCATCGATTTTTTCCTCCAAATGCAGGATGACAGAACTACCTTTTGTGTCTAGAGAGCGGCTCAATAAGCATCAGCAATACTTCCAGAGCATTCACAAGCATACTCACCTGAAAGGCCGTTATGATAAGATAACCTCTGTTGCTATCCCCCTTGCCTTAGCAGCCTCTACCACATTTCTGCTTGTGAGTAAACGTCTGGACATTTATCTCCTGTTTTGTGGTCTCTCATGGCTTCTGTGACCTACCGTTATATTTGTAAACAGGCACGTGGCATATACAACATGTCTCATGGGATAGGGAAGAAGGAATGAGCTCTTTTCTTTGCTGCTTGCTGTCAATAAATCCAGTGTCTGACATGGGATAAAGGTTTTATTTATTTATTTATTTGTCTCTGGTAATGGTAATCACAAAGTGCAACTTTGTTTGGACATGTTTATTTCTATTTTTCTATCAAAACACAGACTGAGTGCTTTGAATAAGATTTATGTTGGTGGGTTATACTGCTGCTTTACAAACTTAATTTACAGTGAGCTGAAATTTATGTTGGGCCTTTTTCTTTTGTTGGTTGATTGTATTCTAATCTGTCGTTTGCAAGTGGTTTGCGTTTTCCCTAATTAAATTATATATTCATCCATATGCCATGTTTCATTACGGGCATTGGTTAACAATCGAATTATATGAAGATATATACCCCAACCATAAGGTTTCGAGGTATCTGGACATGTTTCCCTCTCTGCATAACTGGTTATGGGAAAGCAAGACGAAATTAAGGAGATGCTTGGCATTTGGCGGACTTGGTTTTCTTTAATATGTGACAGTCCATTGCTGAATAGTTTAGATGTGAGATTAAGTTATGAGGAAGTGATGTTTTAAAATGAGAAACCTTGAGGCTTTCTTGTCATTCAACTATGACAGGTCTGCAAATTAGAAGGTTCCAGCGATCTATGTGCATCTCTTTATTAGAGATTTACCACCTTATGTGCCTATTAACATCCCATGCACTGGTGGCTCTTATTTGGTTATTGGCTGGGTAGCAACAGATGTGACCCCTATACTCTCTCAGGTTTGTTTGATCATTTCCTGTGCAGTGCCTTGGCTGCCATAAGTCCTTGATGTCGTTCCTTTTGCTGCATGGTTTTAATTTTCCCAAACATTTCCTCAGGCAAAAAGTTAATGGAGATGCATAAATGCGACTTTTCCCATTTGTCCCAGCATGAATGCTTGTTGCAATCACAGCCAGCCTCTAACATGGCCTCCTTCACAAGAGTCGCCCATCTCTTCGGCAATCAAGTATACGAATACAGTCGTAAAAATAGTACCGCTTCAATATAAATGCAAGTCATAGAATTAACTATTCTGGCATTTTTATATATCAGTCTAAGCATGTCATGTAAGTTCAATGAAAGTTTTGCATGCATTTGCTCTGTTCAATTTGGCTTAAGTTGTATAAGCTTGTAATGTAACATATAAGCATATTCTGATGACAAAGTTTTAATTCTAGAGAATGAAGAATGACAATGTTAGGTCGTTACCGTCATAAGCATTTTGTGGTAGGTAATAAGACAATTGTAACAGAAAGAGAAGATTGCTACATCTTTTACCTCATCAAATTACACCACCAACTGATATGAAACCACAGAGAAATGGAGTGAACTGATTTTTTTTTTTTTTAATGTTTTGATGCAACCTTTTTTTTTCTTCACGCTAGTTTGATGATCAGTTGAAATTTAGTGCAAGTTGAGCTGAGAATCTCGTCTACTGTCTGATCAGAAATTTTGATTTCCGACAGGTAGTTCAATGAAATTTTAAAATAAAGAATAGCCTTTTAATAGAATTGCTTCACACAAACATGTGTGGCAAATGTGATATGGAAATCCAAAAGGCTAGCAGGATATAGTAAATGTAACTTATTTTTTGTGACACCAATCCATGCAGGACAAGGTCACATTAAGCTTGACTTTGCATATAATAGATGAGGTGGCCTTTACAACAAAGAAATAGGGAATTGAGAATAGCAAAGAATTGGAGGCTTTTTTGATTGGGGGGGAGTTAGGTGCCGGAATAGGATGTGAACAAATAATCCCATTCCAAGAATTTTACTTTCATTTCAATTTTAGAGGAAAATTGACATGTTCAGATCTCTCTAAATCCAATCCAAATTCTCATCTGATATTCAAATTTTATTTTAATCTTGATTTTTTTATGAATAAAATATATCAAAAAATATGATCATTTTGATTTCGACCTATTTTGATTTTGATTGTAATTGCGAGCCAAGCACATCCACAAATGTAAAGCCGCCGACAACACGATCTTTCGAACGCTCCTGATCACACGCACAGCCCGCCACTTGCTGAACCTCTGCGGATGAGGCCAAGAGCCCAAGCAGCGACTGGAGGAACAATGACGAAATCCTGAGGGTATTACCGGAAGAAGGTATAGAAATAATCGAATCTTGACACCCAGGTATGACCCACGTCGCAGTGGACATTAAAAACAACAGCATCGCCCAGCGAGGATTCCCTCTTTACCAGACGTGCTGTCGTGCTATAGCTACCCAATATTTTCCCCCGGTTGTTGTAATCCGTCTTACAGTTCGGTTCATGGCGAGATCGAGGCGCAAACCATCACTGCAACTGATCTTGCACTGAAACCGTCGTTGGCTGCCATGCAGGTCATAACAATTACTTTCTGAGCAAATAAAGGTTTTTTTGGCTATCAAAAACAATTTTATTTGCTCAGAAAAACGCATGTAATTCTTTGTATCAAAATAGTACTTGCTATAACAACCGTGTAACGATATTATAACATCATTATTGTCTGGATCATAAGAGTCCATTTATTTTTTGTTCCTTATAAAACTCATTTTTTATTTAATATGCTTTAAAAATAGTAAAATTCTGAATTAAAAAAAAAACTATGGAACAATAAGTAACTGTTACTTTTTCATGTCATGACTCTTAGAACAAGAAACTGGTTAAATAATGATAATTATTTAAATATTTATCATTACTAAACATGTACTAAGCATGTTTTAAAAAAATAAAAATAAAATTTTATATGTACCATATAAACTAGAATATAATACTAAAATAAAAATGATATTATATTCTAGAAAGTATTTAGTAAGAATGATTTTTTAAAATATTTTATGAGATTAAGCTTTAAGATAATCTATTTTTTATATTTTAAATATTAATTTTTAATTTAATTTTAAAAATATAATTTGATTTTGAAGAAGTCTTTCTATATTTAAATCAAACGATATTGCTAGGATCAATGTAAAATTATTTTTATATATGTTTTAACCACCGATAACAATAGTGGCTAAGTTATATATTATAAAGAAAATGAAAATAATTCAAAGGAGTATTATCAAAAAAATCCAAAAAGAATATTATCTGATTTGGAATTTTGTAATTTTTATTATAATATAAATTAAGTTATGAATTCCTTCTGAACCATGATTTAATAGTTTAAAACATGGATCAAACTTGCCAATTTTTCGCACAAAGAGTAGGATTTGCGCAACGTGGGGAAACCTTTTCGGGGCCCCGTAGCGTTGCGGTCCTTGCGGCGCGGGGGCCACGCTCAACACCACGTGGACGGGCCTCGTCGTTTCGCTATTTTTTTTCCCCTCTGATCCTTTTCTATCATCTGGCTCCCAGACTCCATCCAGAGATCGAATCGGGTCCTCCGCCCGTCCCCATTTCCATGGCGTCGTCTCTTCTCGAATCCGGATGGCTGGTACCGATCTCTACTCTCCCTCCACTCTCCTGCATTCCTCAATTCCACTTCAAAAAACTTAGGATTTGATCTGTTACCGTCTCCCTCCGTCCTTTTTTTTTTTTGACTTCCAGTGTTTCTCCGTTTGCTCTTATGCGGCGGCTTAGTCTTTTGATATTGGACTCTTGGATTGGCCATTAGGGTTATACAATGCTTGTGAGGAATCCTCTGATTACTGCCGGCGCCAGCAGTTGCGATCTTGTTTGAACAATTCTGTGTTCTTCTTGACCATGGGATTAGCCATTAGGGTTATGGAATGCTTGTAAGGAATCCTTTGATTCCTAGCCGGTGATAGTAGTTCGGATCTGATTGGAAGGTTTGGATTTTCTTTCTAAAGTGATAGGCAGCTGGAGTGATTCCTTGTGTTTTGATACATTAGATGCATTATATTATTAGTTGCGATGGTGTGGATGGAAGGCGGTTATCCTCACAAGCGTTTTAAGTGTATATGTCGGAATGTGCGTCTGATTCTTATATGATGAATGCTGTCCATGCTTGTTGAGTTTCTGTGTCATCTTACATAATTTTTGAGAAGGAGCTTCAGTATTAATATTACTTGCAGGTGCAATTTTGTTGATGCATTCTAGATAAGCAATTGTTTCTGGCATGGCATATATCTGCATTATTTTGAATCTTAGATTGGTGATTTGACACTGTCATGTAACCTACAAGTTAATCTGCCATGTAGCCTTTGTAGCGATCGAATCATACATATGCAGATTGGAAACTCAGGATTTTAGTTTTATATGTTGTTTTGGTGTGCAGGTTAGTGACCATTTTTGCCTATCAATCAGCACATGAACTTAAATGTTTTCTTTCTTTTTTTCCCATTTGTGGAAGCCATTCCCCAGTAATATATCTAAAATTTAGGAATCATGACCAATTTTCTTTGGATTTAATTTCGTTTCTACTCCTTTTATGATCCAAAAAACTTTCATCCACCATTTATGAAGGGTCAGATGTGACAGAAAAGGTCAAGGCACATGGGAAAATGTTAAGAAATTTTGTAATGATGGTAGCAATGTTTTAAAAATTGATGCACCAATCATCTTGGTGAGTGATCGAGAACGAGACGAACAGAGATATCAGTTTATCTCAGTTAATATGGTAAGCGGGGAAATTTATAGAAAACCGAGATTCTTTGTGATCTTGGCTGACACTTTTGGACCGGCATATTGAAATCTGGGCAGATACGATAAATCTAGATTAAAAAAATAGATTTAAGCATTGATTTTGAGATTTAGTAGTTAAGAAAGCCTATTTAAGGAAGTAGAAATGGTTGAAAAATATTGTATTGGCTGATATCTCAGATTTTATTGGTTTGTATTGACTTGAGGTCCTAAACAATAGGGCCAAGAATTTAATATATACAATACTAGAGGGTGCTTGATACCAATGCAAACAGAGGCCTTGCAGAGATGGAAACCCTGGATAGAAGGGAGTTGATTACTAAGAGATACACCAGCATGATAACCTACTATTGCTTGCAAAATGCACCTGAACTTCTTTTCCTTAACCCAGCACAAACTCCCACTCCCTATCTCCCTCCTGTCCCTCTATTCCATTTCCCTTTTTTCCTTGAGGCATGACTATGCCAATCGGATAGCTGTGTCAACAATCAAACTGCATTACCATGCCATATTAAGTAGTTCTCTTACTTGTATCAGGTTATATCATGTGTAATGGACTCACTTGTTTCCACAGTTTCATAAAGAATCTTATTTCTTTGAGTTCCTTACTCTGTTCTTTTACTCATTTGGATAATTTGTTGATATTCCTTTTTTTTTTCATGGTGCAGTATCTAATCACTCATTTCAGTGAATTTCAACTGGCTACTCTTGGCAGTTTCATGATTCATGAAAGCGTCTTTTTCCTGTCTGGACTTCCATCAGTATATTTTGAGAGGTCAGGACTTTTCAGCAAATACAAGATTCAGGTTTGCTCAGCTGAATTACCCAACTTAAATTTTTAACTTTGTGAACTTCAAAATTCAAAATTTCTTGTATGTTTTCATGCATTTGCTCGTGCTAACTTTGTCTATTGGATGGTAGCTAACAACATTATGGCAGCTTCATGGTTGGCCTTCCATGCAACTAAATATAATTCTAATGTGGATATATTTTCCAAAATACTCTTTGTTTTGTTTTCTTTATTCTCCTTTTTTTTTTCCTTTCTTGAGATTTGGAGGGGCTAATCTCTGCCTTTTCTATCCTATACCCACCCCAACCCCAACCCCCACCCCCACCCCCACCCCCACCCCCTTGCCCATGCGGCAAGAGGTGATACCATCAGAGGAAGCACTTTGTGGTATTGCCTAAAATGCATTTTATCTGCACTTTAATAAGTTCTTGGTATTTTAGTCTTCCTGTTTCCCTTTTTTAAATTATGATGATGCCAATACTTTCTCTCCTTTTCTAAAAATCAAAAGTAGATACTAGATGGGATAGTAGGAAATGCGGATACTTCAAATCACATGCCATGTCCATAAGGGATATGTATTGGATAATGATACTTGTCGGATACTTCTCAAAGACATGTCTGATACTTGTGTAAAGCTCTACTTATAAAGTTAAAACAATATTTTGAATACTTGTTGGATATACTCAAGATAGGTAATTGATACCTCCAAATATGAGAGGAAGGTGTTTGCATTCTTTTCTAGTACCAACTTTTAATGATGAATGATTAATTTTGTAGTTTACGTGTTAATATTAAAACATAAAATATGGACTGAGCTATGGATTTTATTGATCACTGAATCTTGAGCTTGTGAAAACTGATGCCGCCGTCTTAAGTTTAGACTATGTCATTTTAATGACCTATGCTTTATGAATTTTATTTTATATGCATACATACATATGTGTGTGTGTGTGTGTTTGCACAGTACATATATGCATGTGTAGATTACATATGTGCAAATACACATGTTATATATATTTGCAACTGACATGTACAATACATGTTTAAAAGAAAAAATTAATTAGAAACAATAAGGGATTGGATGATAAAAGAGATAAAAAATGTGAATTAGGGAAAGAGATAAACAATAATGAATTCTGGATTATGGATGTCTTTGACTCATTTGCACTTCAAACGTGTTATAAACTTTCCATTCTTTCAATAGGTTGCAAATAGTTCGGCTTGGAGACCTGGTAATTGTTATGAGCTTGCACTTCAGTTAATGGCACAGCACATTATGTAACTCTCTGTTCCTGAATTTAGCTTCTTGAACTGCACTGTTCATTTGCCCTCCCACTTTTAGATTTTCTTTGTTCTTCTTTTGGCTGATTATTTTAAATTTTCTTGTAATACTATTCATCTAAAAGTTATGAGGTTGCACATGGTTGAAATGTTCGACCAAATATTTTTACTGACTGGAACCCAGTCTAGTTGAAATTGTCATGTTACTTATGTTTTGCATACAAATATTTCAAACAGTTCCAAGATATCTCTTCAAATGTCCTAAATCATCTAGACCTACCGCAAACTACATAGTACATGCAGAAAAACCAGAAAAACCTAATTAGAGCTTTTATATTCAGTAAAGGAAACTACTCTATGTGACATCTAATAAGAGTGTTTTTTTTTTTTTTCATTTATTTTTGATAGACTCATGATAAAACTTTACATATCATGGATCTCCATTTTAGTGCCTTGTAACTTTCTTTATCAAAATTTTGGTTCTAAAAGGGTGGCCTAGTGGATGAGGCTCCCTCCATTGCAGGGTCCGGGGAGGGTCAGATGTGGAAAGGATGCTTCCGTATTTAGTTTAGAATGGAGCAACCTTATCATTCCACCAAGGCTCACCTTGATTATAGATATTTGAATTCACTACCAGATGATGCCATTCTCTCCTTCTTTGGTCATCCATAAAATATGCCTTGCATAAATGTGATCTTTTCTCGCAAGTTACATTTCATGGTAACTGTCACAGTTGCCAATAAAGTTGGTTGTCACCCCATGTATAACCAGTATCTGGTAACTCTATGATCATAGGTCTTGCAGAAATCTGATATCCATTTATTATATCAGACTGACAAAACAGTAAAATTACAGCCGAAAGGCATATTTCTACTTCGTTCATCTTGCATTTATCTTACTGTTGACATCGTCACAGCATGTTAAACCTTGGTATCCAAAGCAATACTCTAAGGAAAGTTCTTATTGCTCTACATATGTATTGATGTTTTGAATGTGAGCAATTTGCATTTCTATCAAGGATATGCTTTCTTACATCATTCTAATTTTAGATGGTTTTTGTATTGAATAAGCTAGTATATCATTGGCGATTGCTTGGCCATGAGACTGGTATTCTTTATGCATATTAGCAGTCTGTGGTCTGAAAAGTATAAATCTTAGCCTTATCTTTTCTGACATGCCAATCATACATGTGCTTATTGCAACTTGATCTATATTAGAATGTCTCCCATTATTTGTACTACCTGGATATGATGCAGCTTTTGGGGATTGAGCTTCTAAGTTTTGACATAGAAGCATCTCTTTCTTCTTTTTCATCAGTTATCTGCTATCGATTAAAGGCAATTTTCATTTCAGGCTGCATCACGTTCATTTTACCAGACAGTGTATTGTTTCTTTGCTTGGTGATATATCTCAACAACCAGTATATGTTTCTTTTTGCAGAAGAAAAATAACACTCCAGATGCACAGGAGAAATGTATTTTGCGTCTAATACTGTATCATGTCTGTGTGAATTTACCAGTTATGATGATTTCCTATCCCACTTTCAGATTCATGGGCCTTAAAAGCAGTCTTCCATTGCCGCCCTGGTATTCACAGATTTCCTTAAACCTAAAACTCTGGGCTGACTTGTTTCTTAGGGAGCTCATATGCTTTTGTGCAAATTCTCAAGCAATTTTTAATAACATCAACTTGAATACATTTAAAGCATTCATGAAGTTACAATTATATCCTTGTATATGAAAGGATCTTGAAGTCATAAGATCAAAAGGCAACAGAATTAGATGGAACATGACTTGTTAATTGTAATTATCATTGCATGCTCACTATCTATTTGAAGCGATTGTTATTTATCCTTTTTCTGTAGGAGGGTTATCATCTCTCAGATAATTTTCTACTTCATCTTGGAGGATTTTGTGTTCTACTGGGGGCACAGGTTACTGCACACAAAATGGCTGTACAAGCATGTTCACAGTGTTCATCATGAGTAAGCACCAATTCCTTCAATATATTGTTTCTTTCAGTGCTTCTTCCCTTTGATGGATGAATTATGTACAGATATGCGACACCATTTGGGTTGACTTCCGAGTATGCCCATCCAGCTGAAATTTTATTCCTTGGCTTTGCTACTATTGTTGGTCCTGCTCTCACTGGTCCTCACCTATTTACTCTCTGGTTATGGATGGTATTGAGAGTCTTGGAGACAGTCGAAGCTCATAGTGGGTATCACTTCCCATGGAGCCCTTCAAATTTCTTACCATTGTATGGAGGGTGAGTAATGAACTTCACTGATTGCAGTGGTCTTCAGAGTTGTATTGCATTCATCAGTTTGACACCTAATGGTTACTTTTTTTAGTGCGGAATTTCATGACTACCATCATCGTGTGCTTTATACCAAGTCAGGGAACTACTCATCGACTTTTATCTACATGGACTGGTGAGTTTTTTACTTTTTATTTTTTTATAAATATATATGCTAAATGATTATAAGAAACATTGTCAGTAGTCATTAAAGCTTGCCTCTGTCGATAATGCATACTAAGGTTATACAGAGGAAAAAAGATGCCTATTTGTTGCCTCTTGGCCCTGCCCAGTTGGGGGTTTGTCGATGGGCATGGGCTACCCTCCCCATCATTGTGTTGCCAAATTAAGCCTACAAGCTGAACTAACCCCAAAAAGAAAAAAGGAAAAAAAAAAAAAAAACAGGGAGAGGGAAGAAGAACTATCCCCAAAAAGAAAAAATAAAATAAACAGGGAGAGGGAAGAAGAACAATAAGATCATAATAGTGATACTATTAAAACTGTAATCTTTGTTTCTAATGATGTTAGACATTACTTATTTACCAGTTTGTACTGACATGATGAATGTGCAGTGGCATGAATTTTCCAAAATCCTTTAGCCTCTATTTTCCAGATTTTTTGATAAAATTTATGGAAGACACTCTAATTCCTACATAATAAGAGGACCTAGTGTTGGAATATGATCTGTTTCTTTGACAATTATATCAGAGTACTAAAATGTGGTGTTAATCAGGATCTGGAAAAACAGTGTGCAAGGTATGTAAACCGAATGTTTCAGATCCTAAATCCGCTGTTACCGGCAAAAGAAAACCTTAGTGATGGTCATTCTGCAAAAGGAATGCAATATATGTATAAACCCTAGTGTTTCAAGATCCTTAATCCACTGTTTTTTGGAAAAACCTTACGTCGGTGGGAACTCTTTAGGGTGTTGGTCATGATCGACAAATAATATCTGTCAGTTATATGCACAATTAGATTTGTAAAGTAATCATGTATGTATATAAACAACATCTCATTTGTTAATCTGTGCGTTGCAGGTCTCTCTTTGAATAAAACAGGAGATCATTTTTAGGTTGGCCAAATTATTATTTTTCTTTAAATCTAGAGTTATTAAAAATTACAAATACGTGGATTGACCATGAATTATAATTTGATTTTTGAGGATCTAGAAACATGTACAATGCATATTCAATAGCTTTTGGGTGAGACCATTGCGTTTTGATATGATAATTAGTTTCAACAATGCAAATTTAGAACTGAATAAACTTTATTCAACATGTATTTTTCTCCTGAACTTCATTGTTTAGGCTCCTGGAAAGAATGGCTTAGTAAGCATGCCTTTGTAGCTGCTCTTGAATATCTTTAGTTCTTTACAGCGGTACTCTGATATTTACTGTAGGTGGATGTCAGACTCAATTTACACTGCTTAGGATTTACCATATTGCAGCAATATCTCAAGAACTTAAAGATGGCAAAGAGCAGTCAGTTTCTTAACAGGAGTACTGCATTGTTTGGTTATAAGATTGTTGATTTTTTCCCCCAAATTCCATCCATCAATTCTTGGCATCCTGTAGTTCAATTGTAGCCAAGCACTGGCTTGCCCAGTTGCAACACACCTCCATCCAGAAGGAGATGAATGGGCAAACCTCGTCGAAGAAGTGGCCAGACTCTTTTTAATAGGCAGGACAAATTTGTTCTGTAATGCACGAAAAATGTATTAGATGTAAAGTCTGGTGCATATGGTGTATAATGACTAAATATGAAGAGCTTGGATCTCTTACAATGTGTTGCCTTTGCAATTGCATTGTGAATATGTACTATAAATCATTTATAAGATGTCAGTGAACTGTACTCATTTGGGTTCTCAAAATTTATGTGGACAGATGCATCTATCCTATGAATGCCTATGCATTTTTGTTGTGCCTCTTGCATCTCGCTTTGCAAGCTTATTATCTGGGAACCTTTTGAGTGATTATCACAGTATAATTTTTGGTTTCTGAAATACGAGCTCATTCCTTTGTCTTGCAAAGTTCCACCGTTTTCAAGAAGCAAATAATTCTATTGATGTGATCTTTTTTGTTTATCCAGTAGGAAATCCTTCCAAGTTCAATGAAAGGGAATGGATGTTCCTGATTGTTTCATAAACACTTTGCTGATGTCATATTACATGTTTCAGCCATTACCAGGGCTGCCACATTTAATGACACACTGGAAGAAATTCTTGTTCTAATGCCGGTCTTATATTCAGAGAAAGATAGTTCTTGTACAAAAGAGCATTTTTTCGGGAAATCCTGCAACTTTTCAGTTATGCTGATCCACATTTCTTTATAAACCTGACCCATGACATGCGTCTTGAGAAGCTAGCATCTGGTTTATGTTTTCTGGGAATTTGCAGTATTCTGATCCTTATGATCACTTCTTATAACTAATACAACTTTTATTCATTTTATATCAGGTTATTTGGTACGGATAAAGGTTATCGAAAGCTAAAGACCCTTGACAAGGAAGGCAAACAATGATGAGTTGTATGAGGTATATTCTTCCTAATATCCAGACTACTCTTGAAATCATTTAAAAATTTTTGTTGTTGTGTCTTGTAGAACATCTGAACAGCATGGGGATGAGCACAATTTGTAAGATGGAGAGTAAAATCATCCTGGAGAAGTATGCTCTCAGGTGTTCATATGCTGTTTCCACCTCAATAAATGGAAGCTTCTGATGGAATTAATGAAGGAATGTAGCAACTCTTTTTTGTCAGTGATGTCATCTGAGGAGTTTCTCGGTTTGCTTAAGAACGAGCAAATATTGATGTTGGGAGCAGCATTAGATAACTGATGCTTCAAATATCTTGCTTATGTTAAAACTGCTGAGAAACAACTTTGGAGCTGCTGGTCAACATTAACTGTGATGTATTAATGGCCATATGATTACTTTGCCTTGGAGGCATTCTGCAATACATGGGGATTGCTCAACCTTTTTCCAAGATCTCACCATAAGAAGTCCATTCATTAGGTTAGAGATTGTCTATGAATCTATACTCACATGGTTCAACGTTTCCCTTTCTTTGGTGACTGGTTATGGACCTGAGCTTTTCTTGTGTTCCCAATAGCTCTTCCAGCTGACTTAGCCGCATCGTATTCTGGATGGTACTTTATGGACCTACAAAGAGGTCAACAAGTTCCAATAGCTCTTCAGCTTCATCTAAATGACGTGTTCCCTCCTTGCTTTGGTCCTGAAAATTAGATTGTTATCCAAGGACAATATTGTTTGTGACACTCTTGAAATGGACGGTGGATGATTATTTTCACATCTGAAAAAAATTCCTTGGTTATATCTATTATTTGAATGCTATGTTAAAAAGATCTCAAGGAAAATGCAACAAATCTAGTAATTTGGTGGTGAATATTATAAACGCTTGATAGAACAAGGTTTTTCGATATTTTGTCTCATTCAAAAACCTTTGATTAAAGATTCTGATTTGCATTTCATAAAAAAAAATCGATTGAGCATCGTTCTTGCAGTCATTTTAGTGATTTTATACCAAACAGTGTCTTTCAATATGGGATTCTGAGCAAAACTGTGGCAAGCCATCCCAAAGTTTCTCACTGATAAACGTGAAAAAAGCCGGAAATAGTGAACTCGAAAAAACCGAGGGAGAATAAAACAAAGAGAGAGAGAGAGAGAGAGAAAAAAAAGGAACAAAAAAGAAGAGAGAAGCGAAAGGCAGGGGATCCCAAATATCCAACCCCGCCCAAAAATTAAACAACGTCCCAAAATTTTTTGGGGAACAGTTTGTTGCTAACAAGACATGCTTACAGACGCTTCCCGATCCGTCATGTTGCTTCGGTGCCTCATATACACACGACATCCACTCATCCATGATACATGGTGATATGCAAGTGCGTCACTTTTCCTCTACCAATAATTGGGCGTGGCACCATCATAAGGCGCAACGCTGCATGCTTCATTCACAAGGTCTACATAAATATAGATTTGGAATTTCCTAAATGTTACATTTTTTTATCACTAAGGACACAACTAGCACCGGTTTATTAAAAAGCAAGAAGGCAAGCAAAATCTAAGCATTAGATACGAATTAAGTTATTTATGAAGCAATACCGCAATGGCAACCAATATAACATGGTTGCATTTAATGTTATAGAGCCTAACATAGGCATCGATGACTTCCATTACACCAAAAAAATTTTTTGTGAGACCATAGGAAGCTGGCCAACCCGTTTCAACAAGCATGTTTTGTCCCTGCGCTTTAATGGAGTAATGACCAACATCTAACGAAGAGTTTGGTACCATAGCAATATAGCTAGCATGTAGCCTTGCCAATGAGAAGACCTACGCATTAGATGAATTCGATCGGTAGGCTTGTGCCAGGCCCCAACGTTGACACAACCGACACCCTGTCACTGAAAAAATACCAAGACTTTGACAAAGTAAACACAGGTGGAATATTGCACTCCGTCTATCATGGGCCAAGTCTACGTGCTGGGTCTAAATCTCAGTGCTGGACTTTGTAGCGTTTCCTTTCATTCTTTTGAAAAACAACGAATAATCCGAAAAATGACACTGGAAGAAAGGATGTGAAAACAAGAGAAAAATGAGTCAATAGATCAGGTCAGAACCCACTACGAGACTTACGTTGTGAACTTACGAGACTGCAGTCCAACTGGCTCAACATGAATGCCAGAAAATTCCAATGAGAGCTTCAAAATTATACTTTTATTGCTCTCTCTCTCTCTCTCTCTCTCCCCCTCCTCTTTTATTTAAAGGGTGGGACTGCAACGCCACCTACTACTCTCAAAGAGAAGAATCTAAAAATGGATACAACCTACCTTGTGAAGGATATTATTCGTCGAGATTGTTACAGAGTATGAAGAATATCTAAATACGGGTCCAAGAGGTCAGTTAAAATATTGAGGGAAGTATGGAAAATGCTGCCACTTAAGGCCCACAAAAAGAAAAAAAAAGGTTGAATTCAAGGGGCATGTTTTTGAACCAGTATACATAGGATAGTGATGAATTTTTTTGGTTGGTATCTTAATGCTATTAAACAATCATTATATCATTCAGTGTTTCAGTTTCATGTCTCAACCGAAATATTTTGCGACTCTGATCTCATGTCCACGCCAGCAGTCGGATCATTTGATGTCTCAGTGTTTATTAGAGACTTTCCTTTCTCAGGAGGTAAAGTTTGAGGAGATGGGTCCTTTCTTCCTTCTTTCGCCCAATACAAGTGGATAATGAATATATATTAGGTAGAATCTATGTATAGAGGATAATTTAACTAGTATATTTAGTGAAGAACAACAAAACTTCACTGAAGTGGCAGGCTGATTTTTTATGGAAGTGTTTGGTTCTTCTTATTTTTCTAATTCTCTGGAATTGATAATTAAGGGATGAGTGCAGCAGGGAGATGCAAGGTATTCATTCCATATTCTATCTTGCACCTTGTGGGAGGAGTCATCACAGATATACTGTTATTCGTTTTTTAATTAGTTGGAGGTTCCAAGGAGACACAAGCTTCAGTTCAAACTTGTAGACTTATTACACTTTACAGTGAGTAATTCTTTTTTTTTTCCTTGTTTTTTTTTTTGAGATCTACTGTGAGTAATTATGATAATTTACTTATTGTTACTATCAATAATGGCTATTTGATCAACGGCTGTTTGCGAAATCACTTTTGTGAACAACTAAAAAATTCAAAAACTCAATAAGGGGAAGACAAGGGTCACAAGACACAATCACTATAGCAAGTACTGGGTTATTTAATTGATTCAATTGACCCATTGCAACGACACAACCTTGAAGATGACTAAAGCATTCTTCTTATTTTGATTACCAAAACAAAACAAACCCCATAAATGAAGGTTGAGCTGCACAAGTTACTCATTATTTTATTGAATGTATGTCGTTTTAATAGAGGAGAATGATTGAACGTTTATAAAAAACAAATGGGACACCGAAGAAAGGACAGTTTTATTACATTATTTCAGTAGAATTCTGCATATAATTAATCCCTGAGTACTGGCTTGTTCGTCACGCCGGAAATTGTCCAGATTCTACTCAAAAGATTTACTGATTATAAGTATGAGAGTCTTCTTCAAAAAAGACTATTAAGTATGAAAGCAAAATAATGAACTACACAATGGTTTGCCATTAAATGGCTACATTTCAGTCATCAGTAATTACTAACACTAATGATTTTAGAATTGTGGATTGGTTATCAATCTTAAATGACCTGGTAAAATTTACTGGACTGCAGGTAACGTGCGAGAAGAACCTTTTCTGAAGAAAGAATGGTTCAAGAGGAGCGTTACTGAGAGTGACAACTAGGTAGTTAGAAGTAGGTCCTTGTTTCAGCTGTTTGATCATTGGGGCGACTCCAACCAACCATGGTTCTTATGAAAATGTGGCTGTACCATCCCTATAATATGTTTAAAGCTACCCATAATGAGATGCTAAACACCCACTACTCGATCCAATTAATTTGTTTCTCATGCAATTCACCAAAAAAAAAAAAATTTCTCATGAAAACATAAACTTTCTTGCGATTTCAAAATAAAAAATATTCTCTATCACTGTACTAATAGTGGAAAGATGAACCCGTAGTTCAAACTAGATATGCCTCAAATCCAGCCAAAAATACAAGAACCCACCATTCCAACTACCTTCAGTAGACTTTTTCAGCTGAGCTTTTCCTACCCTCCAGATTCTCCAGTACTCATCTATAGCTCTAGGATGGAGACGCTTTCCTCCATCCATATCCACCTTTCCTCAAACATCTAACTTCTTCCAAGCTCAAGTCTACCTCTTAGTTCTTAATTTTTTTCTCCATCCATGCACAGCGCTATGGAGCAAAAAAGGTATTGGATGTGCACTAGAAGGAAATCGGTTGAGAGACCCCATGTCAGCTCTTCGATCTACAAAATCTCCAAAAGCTCTTTCTACAAAGAATCATGGGAAGAACAAGCCTTCGCAGAGGACTTTGCAGGTCACTTGGGTGGTTGTGTTTGGCCTCCAAGATCCTATGCATGCAGCTTCTGTCGACGGGAATTCCGATCGGCCCAAGCACTTGGTGGTCACATGAACGTACACCGGAGGGACAGGGCGAGGCTCAAACAATCTTTAAGCCCCACCACTGAAAGCCTTGACACTCATCAGCATCATCACCACAGTCCCTGCACACCATTAGGCACATGGTATCTGGACCAGGTTCCCTCTCCGGTAAGCAACAGCAACCCTAACCCTAATTGTGATGTTGTAGCATCGGTTGTCTCTCCAAGGGTCTCAGCAGCATCCACCAGAGAGAAGAGCAAAAACTCCTTGGTTTCTCCTCCTTATTCTTCGACCATTATTCGGGAGAATCCAATGAAATCATCCCTTTTCACTGCGACTCGATCCCTCACAGATCCAACGACCTCTCGACAGCTAACTTCGCCAGAATTGAAACTTGGAAGAGAGAATTTGAAGCTCAGGGAAGTAGGTTTTCGGTTTTCAAGTAATCTAGGCAACGATGAGGAGGAGAAGGTTAGTAGCAAGAGACAGCGGACCGATCCACTATATTTCTTGAAGGGGGTTGCTTCAGTCGGCCAACAAAAACTCCACTCTGAGGTACCTAAACTTCGTCCTTGCCCTGATGAAGAATTTGATCTTGAGCTTAGGCTTGGACGGCTTCCGAAGGATATATAAATAGAATTGCAAATCCATCATGCTTCTGTATCTGTTTGTATCCTTGGTTTCTGTTCTCCTTTTCCTTTCTTCTTCTTCTCAACTTTTGGCCAAAGGCTTTGCTCATCTTCAGATTGAACGGTTGTATCTTTAAATTTATCTGTGGTCAAAAATTATAAGAATAACACTGATGGTACCATATATTAGAATGAAATAGCTGCCTCTTTTGAGATTGTCTGGAAGGCACAACAGCTGTTCATTATCACTATGGTGACATCTAGTTTGCTTTTTTTTTTTTTTTTTTCAGAAAAACATCTAGTTTTGCATTAACTCATACGGGCAACAGTAATATGCTGATGATTTATTTGTCCTTTCATTCTCTGCATTAGATCAGTCTAACAATTAATCATCATGCATCAAGTAACCCTATTCTTGGAAAACTCATACACATAGTACTTGAAATGGTCTTTCTAGATGTTTACCAAGAAAATGGTCGTTCTAGATTGGTACTTTGTTGTTCTCCAGTATTGCAAATTAAATTTCATTTCATTATAAATATAACTTTAAACAGCTTGTTTCTCTATTCTCGTAAACCTGAGTACCGCAGCTGCTGCATTTTTGGGGCGAGGGTTAATGATTTATAATCATGTTTCTTGAGTGGGGGAAAAAGATAATTCTTAATACCAATTAGCTAAGACCTGATCACCATCCACTTCTAGCTAGCGTGTGTTGTGTGAAGTTGCCTGATCTTTTTATTAGCTAAACAAGGTGAGTAGATCATTAAATGTGTCTGTGAATGTCTTGATGACCTTACCACCAGGCAAGGAAATTAATCTCAATCCTAAGTGCAGTGAGAGAGATCGATCTTTGTGCGGGAAGGGGGATTGGTGGGGGGCGAGAGAGAGAGATAGGGAGAGAGCGAGAGAGAGAGAGAGACTTGCGAAGGATACTGACTCAAGGGCCGAGAGAGAGAGAGAGAGAGAGAGAGAGAGACTTATGAAGGAAACTGACTCGACTTGAAGTGCATATGGAAAATGGAGAGGTTGTCTTTTTTTCTTTCCCCAGCCTACTTCTCTGACCGACACATTCCAGCAGTAGAACTAAACTACATGCATGTGAGTTTTTTCTTAAGATATATAAGACCATGGATTCCCTTTTCTGAAGCAGTCCAGCATATGGCCAGATCTCTCTCTCTCTTCCTCCGTGCCTCCCTCCATCTCTGAGCTTAAATCTACCCCTTGGTTTTTCTGTTTTCCCCTTTCTCAACGTCCACACCCCCCGAAAAATCCCACCAACCTCATGGAATCATCCCATTATAGTATTAACACATAACTCATTTATAAAACCCCAAGGAATGACCCCAACCGCCTTTTACGCCCCTTTGGTTTCTTCTTCTAGCACGTATCACCCACTGGATAAACCCCTATTTATATTTCTATAGACTCTAAATCTAAACCCTGATCATCCCTAGCTTACCCATGCCAAACAAGGCCTAGGGCTAGATTACATGCACGATACCTGGCGATCTTTCAGTACATTTATATAGCTAAAATGCAAAGTGAGACAAATGAAGCGTCAACTTTATCATAAATGAGCTGCAAAGGAATTTAAGACTATGGCTGATATATAATTGCTGTCCTCCTAAAAGGTTAACTGGGAAACTGTGAATGGTCTAGTGATGTTGCGTTTCAGAGAAGGTTTCGTTGGTGTTCATTGCTATACTGGTGTAATAGACGAGTGATAAAAGAGCAAAAGATAGGGTTGGT
Organism: Elaeis guineensis; assembly: GCF_000442705.2. NCBI lineage: Eukaryota > Viridiplantae > Streptophyta > Magnoliopsida > Arecales > Arecaceae > Elaeis > Elaeis guineensis. Next base: position 130,748,759 of record NC_025997.2, on the reverse strand, counting down.
AATTGGGTCCCTGTTGGCTGATGGATCTGTGTAACAGAGGGTCATTACAAGGGAGGGGGATAGGCATTCCATTGTCTTATTAGTTGTGCTTGGTTGTTGGGCATTGGAGATCTAAGGAAGTACATATGATAGTCTGCAGGCAGTGGACATGGGAGAGCACATGGGTAGAGGAGTGTCGTTTGTGGAGGTGAACGTTATAAAATTCAGCAAAGGGAATGAGGATTTGTGCCTGGTGATGTGTGAAGAGGGGTTCGGTTGTCTCAAGGAGCTTTGTAGATGCTGCGGATTGTTTTTTTGTAGATGCTGCGGATTGTTATATTTGTATATGTAAGCTGGAAACGTTTAGTAGGGTCTGAAGGGTGAAGAATATTTGAAATCAAAATATGCTGATCATGATATACGTAATTGTTTATTAGTGGTTTTGGACAATATACAACTGGAGCATTATATCTATTCGATTTATGGTATGTAGTAGATTCTCATTTCTCTCTCTCTCTCTCTCTCTCTAACTTCACTGAACCCAAATGCACTACCCTGCTCACAGGAGGCATGCAATCATACGGACATTTTCAAAGCCACAGAAACATGCCTCTCTCTCTCATTCACTCCCTTCCTCCCTCCCTCTCCCCCATCTCCCCCCCCCCCCCCCTTCTCCTTTCCCCTCTCCCTCTCCTCTCTCCTCTCTCATGAAAACATGCATTAATGTTATATAGATGGTTTAATTAATTAAAATAAGAAGCACTGTTCAATATTTGTTGGATACAAGTAATGGCATCACGTACGTGATATTTCAGTTATATATACCGAGTCTTTTATGTGAGGGGCATCTTAAATCATGTTTCAAGTATTTGTGCATAGATTGCTTATTGTGCAGGAAAGTATATCACTGTTGGTTGGAAACTGGAAAGTGTAGGAATTTAACATTTTCAAGTCTCGAATGAAAGACGGATTTGCAAAGATCAAGTGGTTGGCTACTTCTTTTTTTTTTTTTTTCTTTTTGGTAATAAGTGATTGGCTACTTGGAGATCAGAAAACCTAGCTAGTACTGAACAGGTCATCTGTTCCTGGCTTTTTGGATTAAGAAGACATTGGGTTTCCTCAGTAATCAATATTGCCTACCTCCTTGGGACTCCCTGACTTCATGCAATCATACAATTTAGAACATTCTCATTAAAAGTTTTAGAATTTCTAAGGTTTCTTATGGAAACCTCGAACCTTTTTAGTAAAAGCAGGCTGCAAAAAAAATTTAGTCCGGTCTTTGGAACGAAGTTCTCATACTTATCATAGGGTTCTGGTCCCCTTTGCTAAAGGCCATAACAACATTTTCCATTCAAGTGTTGCTGTTTAATCCCAAAATTTTAATTGGTGTGATTTTGTATTTGTTGTTTAAAATTTATAAACACAAAGAACAGGCTCTATAAATTATATGTTAATAAATTTATAGAGAATCACATGTCTCTTCGGAAGATAAATCTTCCCCGTAGCGTGAGAGGTTCATAGGTGTTTTATGTGGTGAAGATAGTCTCAATCTTTTCTACAACTACATATAAATTTCTTGAATCTATTGCCGATATACATTAAAGAACTAAAATGGCTAGATTGAATGATGATACGATCTTGAGGTATCATGTGTGGAAACTTACCGCGCTTGAGAATTTCTGAGGCAACAAATAAGGCTCATAACTTTTTACGGCTCAAAAGTTTGGTATCTAAAACAAGTTGATTGTAGACCAGAAAGAAGAATACTAATTAATATGAATGTATAGTAGAATTAGATCAAAGTGGGGCGGGGGTGGGTGGGTGTTGAGAATGAATATATAATAACTTATAATTTCATCCAAAAAGACTAGTTGGAAGGTGTTATTTAGATTCTTTAGTCTTGTATAAGTATTTCAAACCTATCCAATGTATAGTTACCATGGTATTAATACACACCTAGATGGATTCTCACATATTCCATTCTGGTTAAATACTAGCAGTATTCTTAGGCTAAAGATCTAATCCGTTTATATTGAATCATAGGTATAACAAATCTAATCAAAAATATCATATGATCAGCTCATGGTCAATTTAAATGAGCTTTTTTTTTTTGATATGAATAAGAGGTAGCAGAGCTACCCCCATTTTATTAGACTAAAAAGCTCAAAATTTATAGATACAGTTTAAAAGAGCAACAAGCTCTGCTTAGAGCTTGTTGGGACTATACATCAGCCTCATAAACATAATATACCAACTAACAATCAGTTGACCGATCGATAGTCGGCTATTCTCAATCATCAACAAACAACTTGATTAATCTCCGATGGAAGACCATCGGTATGTCAAAATTACCGATCGATGCTCATTCGGACCTCCACGACTACCGACATACTACTATTACCAACATATAGTCGGCTTATTTGAAACTGTCAGTGTAGAAGACCAGAACGTGATCAATGGCAGGTATAACCGTCCATCCCATGATCACATAATGCTGGAATGTGCAGAACCCACGTATCTAACTATTATAAATGGTTATCGACTATATGTCACGATTATTAATGAGCATAAACAGACCATTAACTCTATGATTATGGCCAGATAATTGAGATAATTGCCTTTTAGCGCCATAAAAAATGAGACTATGTACTCGACGGTTACATTTGAATCACTTATAAAAAGGAGGTAAATAAATAGCATTCATAAGATAATTCTGAGCTGAGACTCTGCTATTCAAATTTCTTATCTTATCTGCTGTTTATCACTTTCCACTGACTTAAGTATGGGAGGGTCTCCGCCGAACATAATTCCGATCAATGTGGACTTTTTTGTAGGTGCTCTTCTCCGACGATGGGCGCAACAGAAGATTGATCGCAACAGATTGGTGCGCCAAGTAGGGGGTCATGACAAAAATCATAGCTCAACACTCAACAGAATCTATGAGGCAGTCTTTCCACCGGAAAGATATTCCTCCCCCACCTCCATTAACAGAGTCCAGCTCTTCACGTTCTGTGGTTACCATAGACGCACAAATTGCTGTATTAATGCAGTAAATGAAGGTATTAACAAAGGCAGTCCAAAGCCTCCAGCAGCAATAAACACAACAGCAGCAGTAACCGTCGGTGGAGAAGCCGATGGCTCATTCAGTGCCATCTAGGCACAACCATCGTCCTCCACGATGTTCATCTTTCTCATCACCAGAGTGATGACCGTCTCGACACTCTCACCGAGATGGACAATTGCATTCTCGGCGCTCCCATCGAGCCGTCCATTCTTTGCGGCATTCTCCCTCTCCTTCCTGTGTACATAGTATCAGGAAGGAGAAAAAGCCGCGTACACCTTCTGCTTCTCTATTCTCAAATTCTTCGGGGGATTCTACCCCCAGAGTATCCTGATAACGACGGCTTGACGATTACGAGTGCAAGTTCAAGGAGATTGACCGACAGCTTGTCCGACTTCAAGTGAAAGGTCGGAAGTCTTCTAATGATTATGACTTTCGTACTGTCCAATCTCTTTCTCAGTACATCTTGGATGAACCAATTTCGTCTTAGTTCAAAATACCACAGATGGAGCCATACGATGGCTCTACTGATCTAATTGACCATTTGGAGAGCTATAAGGCTCTCATGATGATTCAAGGGGCAATCGATGCCCTCTTATGCATTGACTTTCCGGCAACTATTTGGAAGGCTGCTCGAGCCTGGTATTCCGGACTTCAATCGGGGAGAATCAACTTTTTTGAGCAGCTCGAGCATCCTTTCGTGTCCTACTTCAGCACCAGCCGAAAAGTACTACGGACATCGGACAGTCTCTTCTCCATTAAGCAGGACGAGACAGAGACGTTGAGAGATTTTATGGCTCGTTTCAACGTGGCCATACTTGAGGTCAGAGATCTCAATAAAGATATGATCATATCGGCTATGAAGAGGGGTCTGAGGGGATTCAGATTCATCTATTCTTTGGATAAGACTCTCCTCCGGACCTATGCTGAACTTTTAGAGCGCGCATACAAGTATATTCGTGTGGATGAGGGTGCTTCTGACCGACGTCAAACAGACGAAAAAGATCAGAAAAAGAAGCAGAAAAAAAGTGAAGTTCGAATCGAATCAAGTAGACCGACTACCAATAAGCGAGCTTCACCTTGATGACAGAATCCGAAGCTGAATAATTATGGCAGGTATGACTCCTATACTTCTCTTTCTGCTCTCCATACGTAGATCTTGATGGAGATCGAAGAAGAGGAGTATCTTCGACACCCCCCACCAATGAAAGCACCATCGAGAAGCTGTGATAGGAAGAAGTACTGTCAGTTTTATCATGATCATGAATACGATACCGAATAGTGCATCCAACTCAGGGATGAAATAGAGGCTCTGATTCGACAAAACTACCTCAAAAAATTTTGATGAGATCGTCCGACTCAACCTTTCGCCGACCAATAGTCTCAGCCACAAGTTGAGAAAATGATAAACAATCGATCGATGGCGGAAGTTATCAATATGATTTCGAGACGACAGAAAGATCGAGGGGCAACTTCTGAAAAAGAATCGATGAAGAAATGATAACTTAATAATATAATTTTTTTTTCGGAAGATGATGCCTGGAGAATATAAACTCCCCAAGATAATGCTGTCGTTGTTTTGACGACGATAGCAAACTATGATGTAAAAAAAATTTTAGTTGATAATGGAAGCTCAACTGATATTTTCTTTTTTATTCGACTTTCTTCCGAATATGACTACCAACTGATTGACTCAGAAAAGTCTCAACGTCATTAGTCAATTTCATTGAAGATGCAGTTACTGTGGAAGGAGAAATACTCTCCTACTAACTGCAGGAACAGATCCACAATAGAGTACTGTTCTCTCGACATTCACGGTCGTTCGAGTTTCTTCGACTTATAATGCCATATTCGGACAATCTGGACTTAATGCCCTATGAGCAGTAGTTTCAACATACCCTTTGCTGGTCTGATTCCCAACAAAAAGCAGAGTTATAGAAATGTATGGATATCAATAGCTTGCTCGATGCTGCTTCCTCCTCTCCACACAGAATAATAAATCTGAAGACTCTTTGTCCCTTAATAAATTGGACCAAAAAGAAAATTAAAAAAGGGGTGAACCAACTGAACAACTGATTTTCATCTTATTGAAAGAAGAAGATCCTGAGAAGACGGTTCAAATTGGATCGCAGCTGCCTGATCCAGAGCAGCAACAATTAATAAATCCACTAAGAGCAAATGCCAATATTTTTACTTGGTCGGCTACCAATATACCAAGCATTCCTCTGGAGACAATAATTCACAGGCTAAATATTGATCCAAAAGTTAGGCCGGTGAGATAAAAGAAAAGATCTTTTGCTCATGAAAGGCAAAAGATCATTGATGAAGAAGTCGACAAGCTCCTCGCAGCTGGCTTCATCAGAGAAGTTAATTATCTCGATTGGCTCGTCAATATAGTGATGGTGAGAAAAGTCAATAGAAAATAGAGAATTTGTATCGACTATACAAATCTAAATGAGGCCTGTCCGAAGGATAATTTTTCTTTGCTGAAGATCGATCAACTAGTTGATGCAATTTCGAAAAACCGACTCTTAAGCTTCATGGATGCCTTTGCAGGATATAATCAGATTCGGATGGCACCTGAAAACAGAACACACAGCCTTCATAACCGACAAAGACATCTACTGCTATAAAGTAATGCCGTTTGGTTTATAAAATACCGGAGCTACTTATTAATGGCTAGTCAACAAAATATTCAAGGTACAAATCGGATGAAATATGAAAGTCTATGCAGATGATATACTGGTGAAAAGTCCTCAAACTACTGATCATGTTCAAGATTTGGAAGAAGTCTTCAGCACACTTTGACGATATCAGATGAAATTGAATCTGACCAAGTGTGCATTTGGAGTAACTTCCGAAAATTTTTTTGAATTTCTTATGTCGCAACGAGGAATTGAGGCTAATCTCGAGAAAATAAAGGCTATCATCAATATGAAGTATCCAATCTCTAAGAAAGAGATACAACAACTTAATTTAAGGATCGTCGTACTCAGCCGATTTATCTCAAGATCGACAGAAAGATATTTATCCTTTTTCAAAACTTGAGATAAGTAAAAAAATTTTCATGATCAGACGAGTGCCGACAGTCTTTTGAAGATCTAAAGATATCTGACATCTTCGTCACTACTTACAAAATTAAAGATCAGAGAAATTCTGTATCCCTATTTGACAACTTCAACAGAAGCAGTTAGTTCGGTACTCATCCAAAAAGATGAAAATCGAATTCAACGACTTATCTACTACACCAGCAAGGTGCTTCATAATACCGAAATAAGATATTCAAAGGTGAAAAAGATAATCTATACTCTGATTATATCATCACAGCGACGTCGTCCATACTTCCAAGTATATCTCACTACAAGAAAAGACTATTTTTGCAATGAAATTATTTACGATGAAATTATTTTCATCGACAATAAGAGTATTTATAATGAAAAATTAAATTCATTATAAATAATAAAATATTTATGATAAAAATAATTTTTTATCATAAATAGTTTGATATTAGCGATGAAATTTTTTTTTATCATAAATACTTATTATTTACGATGATTATTTTTATCATAAATAATAAAATATTTATTTTATTTTTAAATTTTTAAATATTTATGATGAAAATATTTTTATCGTAAATAATTTAAATATTTATGATGAAAAATATTTTTTTCATCAGAAATAATATTATTTTTAATGAAAATATTTTATCACTAATATTTAAAAATTATAGATTATTTATGATAAAAATATTATATCACAAATAATTGAGTATTTATAATAAAAATTTTTTTTATCATAAATACTCAGTTATTTATGATAAAAAAATTTCATCACTAATACTTGAAAAAAATAAAAAATAAAAAAATTATAAATTATCTTTGATGAAAATATTATATTATAAATGATTAAGTGTTTATGATAGAAAATATTTTTTTATCATAAATAATAAAATATTTATGATAAAAACTTTTATCGTTAATATTTTTAAAAAATTAAAAATTTTTAAAAAATAAAATTATAGATTATTTATGATGAAAATATTATGTCATAAATAATATAGTGTTTGTAATAAAAAAATATGTTTCATCATAAATAGTTAATTATTTATGATGAAAATATTTTCATTATCAATATTTCTAAAAAATAAAAAATATAAAAAATATAAAACTTATAGATTATTTATGATGAAAATATTATATCATAAATGATTTAGCATTGATGATGAAAAAATATTTTCATCATAAATAGCCATAATTTAAGATGAAAATATTTTCATCACTAATATTTAAAAAAAAAAATTATAGATAATTTATGATGAAAATATTGCATCATAAATAATATAGTATTTATGATAAAAAATTATTTTTCATCATAAATAGATAATTATTTATGATAAAAATATTTTTATCATTAATATTTTTAAAAAATAAAAAATATAAAAAATATAAAAATTATAGATAATTTATGATAAAAATATTATGTCATAAATAATGTAGTATTTTTAATGAAAAATTATTTTCTATCATAAAATATTAATTATTTATTAGAAAAATATTTTCATCGCTAATATTTTGAAAGAAAGTGAAAAATTTAAAAATATAAAAATTATAGATAATTTATGATGAAAATATTGTGTCATAAATAATATAGTATTTATTGTAAAAAATTATTTTTCATCCTAAATAGTCAATTATTTATGATAAAAATATTTTCATCACCAATATTTTTAAAAAAACAAAAATATAAAAAATATAAAAATTATAGATTATTTGTAATAAAAATATTACATTGTAAATAATATAGTGTTTGTGATATAAAATTATTTTTCATCATAAATAGTCCATTATTTATGATAAAAATATTTTCATCATTAATATTTTCAAAAAAATTAAAAATTTAAAAAATTTAAAAATTATAGATTATTTGTGATGAAAATATTGCATCATAAATAATTCAATATTTAAGATAAAAAATATTTCTATTATAAAAAGCTATTATTTATGATAAAAATATATTCATCGCTAATATTTTTAAAAAAATAAGAAATTTAAAATATATAAAAATTATAGATAATTTATGATGAAAATATTACATCATAAATAATATAGTATTTATAACAAAAAATAATTTTTATCATAAATAATCAATTATTTGTGATGAAAATATTTTCATCATCAATATTTTTAAAAAAATAAAAAATATAAAAAAATATAAAAATTACAAATTATTTGGGATGAAATGAGAAAAATATCATAAATAATTGACTATTTATGATGAAAAATGAGTTTTCATCATAAATACTTCATTATTTATGATGAAACAATTTCATCGCTAATAATTAAAAAAATTTAAAATTTTAAAAAATAACTTTCGATATTGAAAAAGAATCATTTTTTCAGTATCCAAACTTTATTGGATGATGCAACAAAATTCTTCACCTATAACCGAATCAATCGTTTATAAGATCCAAGAGCAACCGCCTCAAAAAATTAAATGCTCGTGAGGAATTTGATTCAGAAAAAATGTCAACTTCCAACTGTATAAAGAACAAAGCTTTATCAACTGTTCGATAGACTAAATTATATCATTTACTTCTAAACCATCCCAAAAAAGTTTGGCCAATAATCTTTTATGACAAAAAAATTTTATAACATCTTTAAGAGAAGAACATAATTTCTTGAAAGCTGTCCTTAATCTGCCGCAAATGATGCACCATAACAGTCTGATCTCTAGAACCATCAATTGATATTGATCCTCCATCAAAAAGATCAGACTCTATATAAAAACTAATGCTGGCGGATCACTTAAAAATTGGTCCAAACAAAGTATCTGTCAAAACATAAGAGCACGATCAAAATTTAACTCACGTGTAATAAAGATTGTTAGTTAACATCTGCAATGTATCAGCAGAAAATAATTATCATCCAACAGTACATGATATTATGTTGGTCTGCTGGTCCCCTGAATGGAAACAAAATATAGATAAATTGATAAAAATTATTTTGAAAACTAGATTATGTAAATACTTAAAATCAAGAAGATTACTTGTAAAAATCAGTTCATCAGTTGCCACTCATCATTATAGGATAGAAAAGGTGAGGATTAGCCCCTCCTAACCTAAAAAAATAAAATAATGAGAAAAAATATAAAAAAAATATTATTTTTATACCAGTATGGCTGCAAATATAGAAATCAAATTCTGTCGGATGCCAAATCTTTATGTCAACCATAGTTCCTAATTATATAAAAAATATCACTAAATTTTTAGACCACTTAATTGATCAATCCAAACAAAGCCATATGAAGATCAACTAGGCTCTTTAGATCAAAAATTTTTTAGATTAAAAAAACTAATTTTATTTTTGATCATGAATATTTTTTTAATGTTATTTTTTATTGTTAAATTTTTTGGATGATAAATTTTTTTGTGAGAAAAATTTAAAATTAATTTTTTATAAAATTATTATTGGAAATTTTTTTACAAAAATTATTTTCGATGAAAACTATATTTACATTGCTAATAAGATTATTAATGACAAAAATTTAGTTTTCATCACCAATATTTTTTTTGCAAAATTTTTTAAGAGAAATTTTTTTTAATGGGAATCTTTTTTTTATGGAAATTATTGATGATGAAAATCAAATTTTTGTTGCTAATAAGCTTATTGATGATGATTTTTTTTATCGTAAATAATTTTTTTAAAGAAAAAATTTTTTTAGAAAAAATTTTTTTTTGATGAAAATTATTCACGATAAAAATTTATTTTCTATTGCTACTAATATAATTAACGATGAAAATTTTTTTTCATCGCAAATAATTTTTTTAAGAGAATTTTTTTTATGGAGAAAATTTTGATGAAAATTATTAGTGGTAAAAATTTTATTTTCATTGTTAATAAAATAATTAACAATGAAATTTATTTTTTTATCGTAAATAAATTTCTTTAAGAGAGAAAATTTTTTAATAGAGAATTTTTTTAGTGAGAATTATTAGCGATAAAAATTAAATTTTCATCGCCAATAATTTTATTAGCGATAAAAATTATTTTCATCGCTAATAGTTCTGCATTCAATGCACGTCAACTCGACGTCCCTTCGTGCGAAACACTTCCCCCCTCCCCTCTCCCCTCTCTCCTCTCCTCTTTCTCTCTCCCTCTCCTCCTCTATCCCCGAGCTCTCCTCTCTCCCCGAGCTCTCCTCTCTCCATGCTCTCCCTCCTCTCTTCCTGCTGGCAAGCTCCTTTCCACAATCACCGCCACCGTCCGCCGGAGGTAAGGTTCCAACCTTTTTTTTTGTGTTGATAGGGCCATTAGGGGGCAGAGCTGTCTGCAGGGGGCGTGGGCTGCCGACGGTGCCATGGGGCCAAGAAGGGGGTCAGCCGATGGAGAGGGGGTCGGGGGCGAAATAGGGGCAGGATGGGGCCTGAGAGGGGGCAACCGACGGCGATGGAGATGGGGCTAGGGAGGGGGTCAACCGACGAAGACGGGGCCGGTGAGGGGGCGGCCGGTGGTCGGCGGTCGGGGGAGATAGGGATGGGGAGGGGGCGGCAGCAATGAAACGAGCCGCGAAGTGTGTCAGCTGGGGCGGCAACGGCACCGACGAGGGTCGGCTGGGGAGGTGATGGTGGGAAGGGGGTCAGTCGAGGAGGTGGTCGGTCGGGGAGGTGACGGCGAGGAGGGGCGGGTGATGGCGGCGAGGGGTGGGTGACGGTGGGGAGGAAGGGAAGAGAGAAAGGAGGGGGCAAAAGAAAAATATTACGAGGGTTGAGTCCGGACAGCGCGGGGTGTATGACGGCGCCGGCACTACGGGAGCGGGGGTCTAGTCCGGGCAGCATGGGGTGTGCGACAACACTGGCACCGCGAAAGCAGGGGTTGCGAGGGTCGAGTCCAGGCAGCGCGGGGTGTGTGACGCCGCTGGCACTGCGGGAGTGGGGGTCGAGTTCGAGTGGCGTGGGGTGTGTGATGGCGTCGGTGCCGCGAGAGTGGGGATCGCGGGGGTAGAGTCCGGGCGGCGTGGGGTGTGTGACGACGTGGCACCATTGGAGCGGGGGTCACGGGGGCCGAGTCCGGGTGGTGTGAGGTGTGTAACGGCACTGGCGTCGTGGGAGTGAGGGCCATGGGAGGTCGAGTCCGAAGCATTTAGGAGAAAAAAATATTTAGGAAAAAAATTATATAAAAAATTATTTATCATATTTAGATAAAAAATATTTTAGAAAAAAAAAATCATCGAGTTCTCGAGATTAAGTTTCGTATTATTATTTTATGTTAATATTATTTTGCATACTCAGCTACTTATAGTTTATTTTATATTTGTTGCACAAATTTTTTAGTATTACTGCTGAAATTTATAAATTTTTTTTGTTCCACTAGCACAATATACATTGCTGTTGCTTATTACAGTTTAATTATTTTATATATTATTTTGTATGCTTTTACTTATTATAATTAAATATAAAAAATATTTTTATTTTAGAGAAAACTCTACTGAAATTTTTGATGAAAAAATTTCAATGCAGAGTTACTCTTTTTTGATAAATTAGAAATTCATCTTCGAATGTATGTTTAGAGATGGTAGTTGAATTGTATTGAGCCATAGATTTCTATTCAAGAGTTGATCGAGATCGACTCTTGGATGTCTCATGTTCGTATTTTTTTATTATTATTGTTCAATATTATATTCATTTATATGTCAAGAATTGCAGATATGGCATCAGGAGACAGATGACGATGTTCGTATTCATAGTCTACCCCGGAGGCTGAGATATCTTTATCGATTTTCACTGCCACACTAGCTCCATCGCCAGAGGATCTTGCACTGCCAAGTTCGAGTGAGGTAGGTCTGAGTGAAGCGAGCTCGAGTGAGGTGGGTTCGAGTGGTATTATTATACGTTTTATATAATAAAATTTGATTTTTTATTATTTGGATAGCTATCACACTAATGATTTATTTAATGTTGTTTTAGATCAGTCTCTTCACCGGTAGTAAGGCGAGGGCGAGGTCTATCGAAGAATTTCGTTCTAGAGTATTAGAGATGCGAGCACCCGGGACAGCATCTTCGTATCGAGATACCACCCGACTACACCAGATCCATTAAGAGATGGTACGAGCCATGGCAGATCGAGCTGGGCATCATATGCCGCAGCTATACCCCCGTGACGCTTTTCAATTGGTGTCATATTGTACCGACTCAAAGAGAGATTTTCTACATCCAGTTATAGGTAAAATAAATTATACTATGAATATTTAATTAGCATGATATGCTTCTAATATTTATTATTAATAGGGTGTATTTGATATTATTAATTTTGAGGAGGATCGCATGCGGTGAGCTGTGGTCGCTCATTTATCTTTGCATTTCAAGGAGTATCACCACCGCATCCATCAGCATTGGTATTATATGATGCAGGATCATGGGGTGGAGGCAGCACGGCAGCGGCCCTATGACAGCATCATTATGGATAATTGGACTGTCATATGCCAGTATTATGAGGATCCAGCATATCAGGTTACATATCCAAATTTTTCTTTTTAGAGTTTAATGATTAAATTTGTTATCTATTAATTTAACTATTAACTGTACAGATAAGATGTGCCTAGAATGCTGCGAATCGGGCGAGATAGACCGTACCATATTATGAGGTTTCGAGGTCGTTCACTCGTTACATGGAGCAGATGGTAAGTAATTTTTAATTAATATATTTTAACTCTCTAATTATTTAAAAAAAATTTAATTAATTATTCTCAAATTACAGAGAGATGCTGAGAGTGGCGAGCTTCCTGGTAGGATCGATATCTACTAATGGACCCACCAGCAACGATCAGAGGAGTGGATGATGGAGAGCCAGGAGCTTTTTGTAAGTTTTTTTAATTATTTTTTTTATTCATAGTTTGATTTTTAGTATAAAATTAAAATAGCTATAATTTTAATTTTGAAGACCGTATGATGGACATCAGATCCCAATCTACCCTTGAGGGCTCGACCGTCCTACAGATGATGAGATCTGTGATCAGATGCTTGGTATGAGATCCTATTATGTTAGGGGTCTCGAATATGGGATCACTGCTCCTTCATCCTCACACTCATCTAGGATTGATATCCATGCTGCCTGTGATGCTAGACTGACGGAGGTGCAGAGGCAGACTAATAAGGATCGACTACGGGCTGAGCAGTGAGCTGATGAGTTGGCTGCATGCGTCGACAAGATCAGCTGCTCTAAATCTAGATGATGGAGCGAATGGCACAGATGGAGCAGATGATGCAGCTGATGAGGTAGCAACATGCTAGTCCGAGCTCTTCCGAGTGCTCTTCTTCTCCAACTCATTTTTTTTTTGCAGATGTCGACACTTAATGGCCTCTTTACGTAGCTTTTTATTTTTATTTTAGACCTCTTGTAATTTTAATTTAATATAATAAAATAATAAAATTTATTTATAAATTTATTAATTATATAAATTTTTTATTTTTAATTTATAAAAAATATTATAAATATAAATTAAAAATATATATTCATAAATTATTTTTTTAAAAAATATGTATAAATTATTAGCAACAGAATTTTTTTCAACGAAATATTGATCACCAAAAAATATATTAGCAATAAAAAATTGATTGTAAATAAAATTTTTAATAAATTTAAAAATATTAAAATTTTATATTAAATTAATAATAATAATAATATTTTTATCATAAATAATTAATAATTTATTACCAATAAAAATTTACGTCAGAAATTATTATATTTACGACGTAAACTTTATATTGCTAATATTATTTAATTTTAATTTTAAAAAAAATTATAATTAAATTAATAGTGATGAAAATATTTTTATCATAAATAATTATATTTATGATGAAATATTTATGTTGCTAATATTTTTTTAAATTTAATTTTTATAAAAAAATTTAATTAAATTAATAGCGATAAAAATATTTTCATCGTTATTAATTTATTATTTATTAGTGATGAAAATTTATATCAAAAATTGAAATATTTATGATGAAAAATTTACATTTCTAATACTTTTTTAAATTTAATATTTATAAATTTTTTTAATTAAATTAATAGCGATGAATAAAGTTTGTTGAAAATAATTATTTTTTAATTAGTGACATTAAATTTCATCATAAATATTCTTTTTTACAACTAAAATTTTTTATCGTAAATAATTTTTAAAAAAATTAATGTTTTAAATGATGAAAATTTTTCATCGATAATATCTATTATTTATGATGAAATTTTTTTTTCATCATAAAATATTATCAACGACATGATTATTTATGACTAAATATTAGTGATAAAAATTTTATCGCTAATAGCTATTAGCAATGAAAATATATTATTAGCGATGATTTTTTTCATCGCTAATAACCTATTTTGTTGTAGTGTCCCATTGTCGTCTTGACAGATTAGTTGTTGAAGGTGATTTTATATCGACGTGATATTTCAAGTCGAATGGCAAAGTGGGTAATAAAATTTAATGAGTTTGATATCCAATATCGTCCATGTCCATTGATGAAGGCATAAATTTTAACCGACTTCATCGTCGAGTGTACTATACCTGATAATAATCTTGAGGATGAATCCAATGACAAAATAAATCCAATTGAAACTCTCAAGCCCAACTTAACATTGGTGTGGGTGTTACATATTGATGGAGCATCCAACATATAGGATAGTGGAGTCGGTCTCATCCTCACCAATTTTGAAAGGATTGTAACTAAATATGCCATTCAATTTAATTTCAAAATTTCAAATAACCAAACCGAGTATGCTCTCCTTGCTAGCTTGAAGATTGTCAAAGAGCTTGACATTGACAATCTGAAGGTCTTCATCGACTCATAATTGATTACCAGACAAGTTAGGGATGAGTTTGAAGTTCGAGACTCCGTTATGATGAAGTATCTTCAGAAGGTGAAGGATCTTATATCAACTCTAAAATATTTTGAGATCTCTCACATTCCAAGAACAGAAAATGCTCAAGTCGATGCACTTTCCTAACTTGCAACTATCTCATTTAAATCGCTGGATTGGATATTCGTCGAATATCTTGAACAGTCAAGTATTGATAAAGTCGAAAAAGTGCTACAAGTCAATGATGAACTAAGCTGGATGGATTCGATCATCTAGTACTTGATTGATGGAACTCTACCTACAAATTCTTCAGAAGCTAAATGGCTCAAATTGATGGGCTCACAATATATTTTGATGAATGACCAACTTTATAAAAGATCATTTTCTCTTCCCTTACTGAAGTGTTTGAGACCAGCATATGCCGACTATACACTCTGAGAAGTTCATGAAGGAATGTGTGAAAATTACTTGGGGGCAAATCTTTGGCTTATAAAATTTTATGACAAGAATATTATTGCTCACCATAAAAAAAGATATAGCTAAACTCATCCGAAAATATGAACTATGTCAGAAGTATGCAAATATACAACATTAATCGGCAAGTCAACTGACATCGATTGTTGCACCATAGCCCTTCGCACAATGAAAAATCGATATACTCGATCCTTTCCCTCTGATATTTGGTCAAAAAAAATTCATAGTGGTTGCCATTGATTATTTCACCAAATAGATGAAAGCTGAATCTTTGACACAAATTATTGAAAGTAAGATAGAAGATTTTATTCAGAAGTCGATCATATGCAGATTCGGTCTACCACACACTATCATCACTGATAATGGCTGATAATTTGACAATCAAAACTTTAAAAAATTCTGAGCGAAATTTCACATTATGCACAAACTCACATCAGTCGGCTATTTATAATCCAATGATAAGGTGGACGTAACCAACCGAATAATTCTACATGGTATTAAGACCAGACTGAATGAAGCTAAAGGTCTCTGGATAGAAAAATTGTATCCGATCTTATGGACATATCGGACAACTCTCTGCATACTAACAGGAGAATCATCGTTCAACCTGGCCTATGGAACAGGCAATGATTTCACTTGAGATCAGATTGCCATCAGCAAGGATGAAAAAGTATAATGAGCCGAGCAATTCAAAATATCGGAGGGCCAATCTGGACTTACTTCTAGAAGTCTGATAGCAAGCTCAAGTTTGAATGGCAGCATATCGGTAAAGAATAGCCAGGTATTACAATACAAAAGTAAAGTCGAAGGTCTTCCGTCCAAGAGATCCAATCCTAAGAAAGGTAGAAGTTTCAAAGTCTTTGGATCAGAAAAAGTTATCTCCAAATTAGGAAGAACCCTATAGAATAATCGAGATGCTTCGATCGGGTGCATATCAGCTAGAAATCCTTGATGGAATAACTATTCCTCAGACTTAGAATACCAACAATTTAAAGATGTATTATCAATAAAGTTGTTCACATATACAATATTATGAATAAAATATTAAAATTTAAAATTTTAAAAGCTTCGATCAACTACATCTACAAAATGACACCAGGCTGATAAATAATCGATCCAAGTTTTACTGATTACATCTCAATTTTTTAATGTAAAAATTGACATACCGACTATATCTCGATTTTTTACTGTAAAAATTGACATACCGACTATATCTCAATTTTTCACTGTAAAAATTGACTCTAGTCAAATGACTACTTATGCCGACTTAGTTTTAACTAAGCAGAATATTATGCCGATTCGATCTCAGTTGAATCGAAATTACATCGATTAGACTATGATCAGTCGAAAGATATTCGGCTTACCATCGTCTATCAAATTTTTAGATATACCGACTTGACTACGGTCAGTCGAAGAATATTCGATTTATCACTGTCTATCCAAATACCTAAAAAATAAAGTATGTCGATTGATATTTGACTAATGGATAAATTCTACAACAGTTATTACTAAACATTCGATTCACCGATTGGTATTCGGTTATTCAACTATGATTCTATGACATTGAAATAACACAAAAAGAAGAGAGAATTTGTACTTTAAAAATTTTTCTTTTCATTCATTGAAGAAAAAGTTACAAAAATTAGATTAAAGTTCGATTACAAAATTTATCTAATTACAAAAAAAAAGTAAAAATGCTACACCGATCATCAGTCATTTTTTTCATCATCTTACTCCAGCACAGCTTCGGTAGTTAGAGCAGATCCTGGTGCAGTCGGTGTGTCATCTTCGGTCGGTGCAGTGTCCTCTTCAGTAGCTTCTTCTTCTGAAACAGGAGGAATGATGCTGCTCAAGTCCAAGTCTGGATATAATTTATCGATTGCATCTCAACCATCCTCATATATGATGCAATAGAAAGTAAATCCACCTTCGAGAATTTTTTTCTTGAATTGTTTTGAAATTTTGGAGTTCTCGATGGTCAGACTCAAGACATCCCTCACCAACTCAGCTTCAGCTCTTGTAGAGGCCGACTCATTATCGATCAGTACCAGCCTTTCTAAGGTGGCCTAATGCCTTCCACATTTTGCTTCCAGCTCTTCGATGCAGCCGTCTCCCTCTCTCCGAAGTCGACTAATAGAGTGCTTCTTGCTCCTAATTCGGGACTCGAGAGATGCGATATTTTGATGAGCCGACTCAAGCTCGATTCTGGACGACTGAAGGTCAGTCATCATACGGGAGACTTTCACTTGAAGCTTTTTCTCCCATTCAGTTGCCACCTGAAGTTCTTCGATGGCAGCATTTTTCTCAGCATTGACGGCCGCCATCTTATCCATCCAAGATTGACGAACGTCGGCGATCTTTCGATACCCGCACTCCAAAGTATACATATCGTGTGCCCACTGAAAATAGAAGACAAGTCAAGTCAAATGAAAAAAAAAAGAAAAAAGAAGAAATATCAGAAGATTACCCCAAGTATCGTCGGGTAGAAAGAAGAGAACATTTCGAACACCATCCGATTCTTCCTATTTTCTCTATCTGTTGAGAGAAGAGTAGCTTCAATGAGCTGCTTGGCCAATGCTGGATTGATCAAGGCTGACTTACCCTTGGAAATCCTGATGTCAAAAAGTGTGGGAAGGCCCGCAGATGACCCGTCATCAATCGAAGTCGCAGACGCCTTCCTCTAATCTTCGATCGGAGGTGCCGTGCTTGAGACCGTCAAGAAGTCGGTGCTTGATTGCATCCGAAAATGTTGCATTGGAGGAACAACTGGTGCAGCTACAAACTGCTCGGGGTCGATCGTGACTCCCACTCCGACCCGAACCTCTACTGATGGAGCCATCGATAGTTCTGCCGCAGCTCCTTCGTCTCTCACCGTCCCATATTCAGCGGACGGTGCCTCAGTCGGAAGAAGCATTGTCAGGGCCGACAACACTAGGACCGACTAGGAAACTGTCCCCAATGGAATGTCAGATTTTCTCGTTGGTACTAACGGTATAGCGACTCGACTCTTCTTCGATGGTTGGGAAGGTCCAACTTTAGCCGCTGCCTCTTCTTGGTAGCGTGCAAATTGATGTCAGCGGCTGAAACTCACGCCCTTGTCCGCATAGCTACAATCAAAAGAAAAGATCAGTACAAAATTAAAAAATAAATAAAAAAAAAGCAAAATGGCCGACTATGTTATACCTAAAAAAGTTACCGAACTAAGTCCGACATCATAGAGAGCTTGTTCGGTCATCAACTTTAGTTGCGGTGGAACTTCCATATCTTTCAGTCGGAGAAAGTCTTTTCGATCATCGGCATCCACCCAAATGTTTTCATTGGGACCAGTTTTTGGATCGCTCCAGCAAGAAGGAAAGCCCCAGGAAGAAGAAGAGACAAAAAAAATTGATTTTTCCATCCATGAATGGACGATGAAAGATCAGAGATAAAAAAAAGGCCTTTCTTTGGGTTGAAGAGCCATCAACCCTTGGCCTTGGGATGAGGATGAAAGATTAAGCAAGACTGAAAGAGAGAAGGATGAGGTTCAGTCGGGAGAAGCTGATATAATAAAGCAAAACTAATGATCAGTTGAATGAAATTCAGAGCCAACTGAGCAGGACAGAGACCATAGTAATTATGAAGATTGCAGATAAACTTCGAAATCTAAAATCGAAGATCAATCCGAAGATCCTCGACATAAAATACGATCTGATCCAGAGGAGGAGAGTTCACTTGACCATCTGGATCAGGAGCAGAAAGCTGATACTACTTTGAGATGCGGTACTGTTTTCAGAACCGTTCAACCTTGAGCTTGAATAAGGAAGAAACTTTCATTTTTGGATCCGAAAGAGAGTTATCGATTGGATTCTCCGAGCAACTATCCCGAGAAAATGAAGCCTTCTTACTAGCCATCGAAAATAAAAAACTAGAAAAGAGGAGAAAAAATCCAAAGAGAAAAATCGTAAGAGAAGGAAGGAAAACTCGACCTAAAGCCAAAGATGGTGCAAAAGATAGAGCCCGAAAGGCTCTTAGTACCGGGCAGCAGAATCTTCTGTTGCAGAGAGATGACAAATATAAAAATAAAGCCTAGATGAAAGTGACTTTATATATATAGGACCCCTCAACGGTCCGGATGAAATTAGTTAAATCAGGATCTCTTTAGATGTTGACATGTAGCGACATTAAGACTGACCGATGGTCAGACGGTTTGATGCATCTATTTTCAGATTACGCCACCTCACTGTTATCCACGTGAACGACACAGAGCCAATGATATTTGGATATGTAGCCAAGATCTATTAGTCAGAATCAAATCGTTCGAATTTTCTGGGCACCGAATTATCTTTCCAAAATGATAGCATAATAATGATCTCACAGTTATTGAAACAACAAAATAGCTGAAGACCTCTCATATTTCAAAAAGTCATTAATGCCAGTAGTTGAATCGAGGTTCGAGACAGCATGTTTCAACTCCCCCCGACCAACGCGATAGACCACGTGACAATATGCATGTCAGACTACCTTGGATTTGGGAGTAGGGGGCAACTATTGGGATAATTCAACCGACCCTCGATTCCGACTATAGATTGGCCTCATAAACATAATATACCAATTAACAATTAGTTGACCGACTGACAGTCGGTTATTCTCAATTATCAACAGACAACTTGGTTAATCTCCGATGGAAGACCATCGGCATATTAGAGTTACCAAACGAAGCTCATTTAAAACTCCACGACTACCGACATACTACTATTACCGACATATAGTCGGCTTACTTGAAACTATCAGTGTAGAAAGCCAGAACGTGATCAATGGCAGGTATAACTGCCCATCTCACGATCACATAATGCCGGAATGTACGAAATCCACGTGTCTAACTATTATGAATAGTTATCGACTATATGTCACGATCATTAATGGGTATAAATAGCCTATTAACTTTATGATTATGGTCTGATAATTGGGATAATTGTTCTTTAGTGCCATAAAAAGCGAGGCCACGTGCTCGATGGTTACATCTGAATCACCTATAAAAGGGAGATAAATAAACAGCATTGGTAAGACAATTCTGGGCTGAGACTCTGCTATTCAAAATTTTTATTTTATTTACTGTTCACTCCTCTCCGCTGACTTAAGTATTGGAGGATCTTCATCAGACACAATTTCAATCAGTGTGGACTTTTTTTGCAGGTACTCTTCTCCGACGACGGGCGCAACATGAGATTGGTCGCAACAGAGCCCAACACACAAAAAAAATTATGAAAAATAACAGAACCTATATCCCACCCAAAGAAGAAGCTTTATGGACAAAATAAAACTCATATCCCACCCTAAGAAGAAGCTTTAGAGGGCTTTAGGGGGAAAAAAAATTTAGATGCGCTTGTATTGTAATATTTTCTAGTTCATATGAACCATGAGCGGTCTGCTCTTATACTACTATAATAGTCCAAAAACTCCTCCTAAAAGACTAGCTGGAGGTTTTGTTTGAGTTCTTAGTGAAAGATCTATTGTGGCATGGTTGAGATATTGTTTGGTTGTTATAATTGCAGATATAGCCAATTTCTTTGTGCTTATGATAAAGTATAAACATTTATTCTAGAGTTGAAAGTTGAAGCTACTTCAACTTTCTTAATTTGCATCGCCATGGCTAAGTTGCCAGAGTCTCTTGATTTTTAGTTGCTCAAAGCTCAAAACAAAGTTTAGTCACATAAAAATATTATATATTATTTTGCCTCTATATGAAAAGACAAAGAAATATGGATACACAAATGTGTATATATCTATTTGGCTCTTGAAGTTTGTTGGAGAAAACCGACTGGCCTTTATTTGTCGATCAATCTTCAGAACTGTCTAACCGACATCCGACTCTCACCTGCCAAAAGACGGACGATCCTGAAAGCGACTACCGACTATATATCGGCTGAGCAAGCCGACACTACTTTCAACCGACCGACTGAACCTCCTTTACCGATCTAGATCGATAAACGGTCGATGTTCGGACTCTACAGACAACAGACTACTTCGACTGTCAGTATTTCAGAGTTACTAACTGACAACCGACCCCCGATGCATAGTCGGTCGACTCATTCAAATATATCATAACTGTCATGGATGGTTACTCCACTGATATTGTGGCGTAATCTATGGGGACTAATAATCCATTGCGAGATTACCACCCTGTGATTCTACACCGCTAAATGGGAAATCATATCCGACGATTACGATCATCTACTCTATAACAAGGGATAAGACAATAGTTTTGATAAGCCATTTTTTATGCTGAGCTCTGTCATCGTTCTCATTCTACTGTTGTTCGGTCTTCCTCTCTGACTTAAGCATCGGAGGGTCTCCGTCGGAGATAACTTCGATCAGTACGGACTTCATTTTGCAGGTGCTCCTTCCAGACGAACAGACGATGAGGAGATTGACAGCAACAGATTGGCATGCCAAGAAAGGGGAAGACAGCGGCAAGAAGAAAACTCGCAATGATGAGAATCAGAGCTCAACGATCAATGACGATCAGATCGACGAGACACTCCTTCCATCGGGAAGAGGCCCCTCCCCTGCCTCTGGTAGCAGAGCTCAGTTCTTCATACCTCATGGTTACCACAGATGTTCAGATTGGTGCGATCGTGCAACAAATGAACGTCCTCGCGGAGGCGATCAAAAGCCTCCAACAACAGCAAACCCAGCCACCACAACCACCGACGGAACAATCGGTGGCACATACGGTGCCCTCCAGGCACAGCCGCCGTCAACCACGGTGATCTCTGTCTCCTTCACCAGAGTGATCGTCTCAGCTATCTCGTCGGGATGAGCTGCAACATTCGTGGTGCTCCCAACGTCCCACCCGCAATTCGCGGTGCCCTTCTCATTCCTAGTTGGATCGAGCAAGAAAAAAAAAGCGACCGCGAGCACTATCTGCCTCTCCCTCTAATTCATCGGGAGGATCAACCCCCAGGGTCTCCCACCACTAACGGCTTGTGAACTACGAACGCAAGTTCGAAGAAATCGACCACCGACTCACCCAGTTCCAGACGGACGGTCAGAAATCTTCAAATGACTTCAATTTCCATACCATCCAACCTCTCTCCCAACTTATTTCGGATGAACCGATCTCGAGTCGGTTCAAGATGCCGCACGTGAAGCCCTACGATGGCTCCATCGATCTAGTTGACCATCTTGAGAGCTATAAAGCTCTCACGATGATTCAGGGGGTAACTGATGCCCTCCTCTGCATCGGCTTCTCGGCAACACTTTGAAAAGCTGTCAGGGCTTGGTACTCCGAGCTTCGATCGAAAAGTATCTATTTCTTCGGACAGCTAGAGCACTCATTCGTGGTCCACTTCAGCACCAGCCGAAGGCCGCTACGAATCTCGGATAATCTCTTTTCGATCAAACGAGGAGTGACCGAAATACTCTAAAATTTCGTGGCCCGATTCAATGCGGCCACACTTGAGGTTAGGGACCTCAATGAAGATATGGCCATATTAGCCATGAAAAGAGGTCTGAGGGGATCCCGATTCACGTACTCACTGGATAATACCCTCCCTCGAACGTATGCTAAATTCTTGGAGCGTGCGTACAAATACATGTGCGTAGATGAAGGAGCCTCTGACTGACGCCAGACAGAAGGCAAGGGTCAGAAGAAGAAGAAACAGAAGAAAGAAGAAGCTCTGGCTGAATCAAGTCGGCCACTTATCGATGAACGAACTTCACCTCGACGATGGAGTTTGAGATCGAACTACGACAGGTATGACTCCCACACTCCTCTCTCTGCTCCTCGTGCGCAGATTCTTATAGAGATCGAATGAGCAGAATACCTATGACACCCTCCATCGATGAGAGCACCGTCGAGGGACCGCAATCGAAAGAAGTACTGTCGGTTCCATCGTGATCATGGTCATGATACCGAACAATGCATCTAGCTCAGAGACGAGATAGAGATCCTGATTCGATAAGGCTACCTCGAAAAATATTGAAGGGACCCACCGACTCAACCTCTTATCGATCGATGACTCCAGCCAACTGAGAAAGCTGTGAATAACCAGTCGACTGCAGAAGTCATTAACATGATCTCCAGATGGCTGGACCAGGGGGCAACTTTCGACGAGGAGTCGATGAAATGACTGCAGCTCCATTATGTAATAATTCTCTTGGAAGATGATGTTCGAAGAATTCAAACTCCTCACTACGATGCTGCTGTTGTTTTGACAATTAGCTAATAAGATTTCTTTTCGAATGCAACCACTCAGAGAATTAACTGCTTCGGTGTCGACTATATTTTGGTCTTCTTGCAAAAATCGACATCCCGACTGTGATTTTAAAGTGACACAGAATATACTTCGGCTTTCACTGAAAAAGTCAGAAGATCGACGATCTCGACATCGAATATACTTCGACTTTCACTGTAAAAGTTAGAAGATCGACGATCTCGACACCGAATATACTTCGGCTTTCACTGTAAAAGTTAGAAGATCGACGATCTCGACACTGAATATACTTCGGTTTTCACTGAAAAAGTCAGAAGATCGACGATCTTGACACCGAATATATTTCGACTTTCACTAAAAAAGTCAGAAGATTGATGATCTCGACATCGAATATACTTCGACTTTCACTGTAAAAGTCAGAGAATCGACTATCTCGACATCGACGATATACCGATTTCCCCAAAGAACCGATCTATCAACTTTAACTGGAGGCCAGTGCTGGCGACACAGATCCTCTCTACAAAAGCCGCACTGCCCTCATAGTCAGCTCTCCATTGAAGCAGTTGGCTAATTTGCCGATTTAGTATCAACTAAGAAAGGCAAAATGCCAAAACGATCAAGATCGGATTGAAATTATACCGACATGGCCACAGCCAGACGAGAGATATTCGACTTGCCATCATTTATCAGACAATGCAACGTATGAGCCCGATCAATGTTCGGATGATGAATATTCGACTTGCCATCGTTATCCTAACCAAATACGTCAGACACCATTCGACTAGCAGATTCCATAAAGTCTACGAAATAGTTGGATCAATGACCTACATCCAAAGATTATTCTACATACAACATGACGTATGAGCCCAACCAAGGTCCAAGCCATGGGTATTCGACTTGCCATCATTATCCTAGCTAAATACGTTGAGAATTACACTACTAGCAGATTCCAAAGTCTGTGAAATAGTCGGATCTACAATCTACTTTCAGAGATGGATCAACAAGCAAACGCTACAAATTTGACGACACAGGAAAGTATTTCAGAAAAAAAATGTTCATTATCAAAAAGAGGAGTTACAAAATTAGATTGGAGTCCGATCATACAAAAAGAAAAACTAAAGGCGCCGACTAATCTTCATTCCACCGAAGAACTGGCAGGTCCGTCTTGGATCGGCATCTCTGATAAATTTCACCTTCCAGCTTGGGAGCTACGCATCGGGTCAGACCGCGAAGATGGTTGGCTGATCATGTAGCCTGGCCAACCACATTAGCAGCCTGATCCACTTTTACATAGAGAATGTGGTTAATGACCGTACCCTCCTGGTTGGAGTCCGATCGAAAATTGGAGTTAGAAAAAGATTTCAGAGTACGACCAATGACCAAACCATCCTCGACGAAATTCAGGCAGCGGCCGCACCTTCTCTGGAAGAGGAGCTAGGGGCGGACTTCAGATTTTCATCTACCAACGAAAATGACTTGGATCATGCAGCTGAGACGGAGATGTGGGATATACAAAAATGGATCGTCGACCCCACCATTGGCACCAGGAGTAAAAAGCTGATATTGGTCTGAAGCACGATGCCACTTCCAAAATTGACTAACGGTCAGACCCCACAACGAAAAAGCCTCCGAGTCCGATAGAGAGTTGTCGATCGAAACCCACGACCGACCACCCCCTGAGAAAACCTCATTCATCGAAAATACTCAAAGAATCTGGACTGAGGAAAGCGACAAGAGACGATTTTCGCTCAAAAGTTGCTCTCTAACAGAGCCCTCTTTCTAGAAGAGACAAAATGAGAGATGAGTACTTGACTGACAGAGCCCCTTTATATAGAAGAATGCCCGACGGATCAGATGAAAGCGGCCAGACCGAAGCCATACCAGATGACGATGCGTGGCAACATCTGAGCCCATCATCGGCCCGATGATTCGATGCACTTGTACCAGATTGAACCATGTCACCTCCATCCGCTTGAACAACTCCGACCCAATGATGCCCCGACACGTGGCGAAAATCTACAAGCCAGAGTTAAATCGTGCGACGTCGGTTCGCCTTCTCGATATAACGACTGGCGCCGGCTCACCTTCCGCAAACGACGTCTGACACCAGATCTCTCTGCCGAAACGACAGTTCAAGGATGACAAAGGAGATGATCGGTCGTATTCCGAAGAATGTGGCGACAAAATCGAGACTCGACATGATGGATAACCGCTCCTTTCATCCAAAGTGACCGACCACGTAGCTACGCACGCGATGACTCACCATTTGACTCAGAAGTGGGGGGCAACTGTTGGAAAACATCGACTGGCCTCCATTTGTTGACCAATCTCCAAAATAGTCCGACCGACATCCGACTCTGACCCACTAAATAAACGGACAATCCTGAAAGTGACTATCGACTATATGTCGGCTGAGCAGGCCGACACTAGTTTCAACCGACCGATCGAATCTCTTTTACCGATCCAGATTGATAAGCGATCGATGTTCGGATTCTACAGACAATAGACTATTTCGACCGTCGGTATTTCAGAGTTACTAATTGACAACTGACCCCCGACGCATGGTCAGCTGACTCATTCAAATATATCATAACCATCACGGACGGTTACTCCACTGATATTACGGCGTAATCTATGGGGACTAATAATCCATTGCGAGATACCACCCTGTGATTCTACGCCACTAAATGCGGAACCATATTCAACGGTTACGACCATCTACTCTATAAAAAGGGGGTAAGACAACAGTTTCGGTAAGCCATTTTTGATGCTGAGCTCTGTCACCGTTCCTATTCTACTGTTGTCCGATCTTTCTCTCTAACTTAAGCATCGGAGGGTCTCCATCGACGACAACTCCGATCAGTACGGACTTCATTTTGCAGGTACTCATTTTCAACGAACAGACGACGAGGAGATTGGCAGCAACAAAGTCTTTGTTATATGTATTATAAAGCATCCGAGAGACAGCAGAATGCATGAAGTAAGGGTATGCACGATCCAATTCAAATCTATTTGAAGCCAACTTCAAACCAAAACAGCTTGAATTGGCTTTGTAAAACCGGAACTACACCGACCGCATAAAAAATTAATTCATTTCGATTCAATTTGTCGGATTGTGAGCTATTTGATTTAATTATGTCAAATAGGCCACTTATGGGATGGGTTAAATATTGGAATACTATCTATTTTAATTTTTTTAATAATATTAAATAAATAACTTATGAGATGGATTAAATAGACAGTTTGTAGGATGAGCTAAATATTCTAAATATAAAAATAATAAACTATTAAAATTAGAACAAAATATAAATAAATCGGTGACGGTTCATATACAATATATACATATAGACGCATACGCATGGGTTGGTTCGATTTACATCAGATTTTTCAAAATTAAAATGGGAACAGAATCAATTTTTTTGATTTTTAAAATTTTAAAATAAAATAAAATTAAATATAAAAAATTTGATTTAAATCAAATCAAAATTAATGATTCATATCGTTTTTATAATTTAACCCATTTGCTTACACAGCCCTAACGAAGAGCACCACCAACCAAGCAATCCGACTACTTTCTTTTTTTTCTTTTACTCTTCTTCTTTTTGACGTCAACCAAAAAGAAGCGCACACTGTTGAGTTATGACCATCTCTGTTAAAATTCAAAACCAGAATGAGCTGTATTAATTAAATCTCAGCACGCGGCATCGGTTCAGCCGCAGTGACCAAGTTCGATGTGAGGTCAAGGGGAAGAAAAGACGCTAGTTTCCGTTTTTTTTGAATAATACTCTGTGGTTTCTGTCATCCAGAGGAGAATGGAAGATTGGCCTGATAGAGCCCAAAAACCACTACATGTCTTCGTCTTCTTGGACGATGACATCAACAATGACGCCTCCTGGAAGGAGAGTGCAAGCGGACAAGAAGGGTCGCCGTCGAAAAACCTGGAGAGTGGAAAGACTTTGGAAGAGTCGATTCAAAACCTTCTCCCTCTCTCACCCCCTGAAATATAGGAATGATGCTGGTTATTAGCTTGGATATTAACTTGTTTTTAATGTGCAGACGGCGGACGCCTACCTACTCTCCTCTACAGCATTTTTCTCTGCTCGATCCTAGACAGATATTTGCTGGCGTCGACAATTCTCCGGTATGCTCTTGTACCTTCCCACGTGTCCTCTTTCTTGTATTTTAGGAGGTATTTTCGTTTTTATTTTTTTTTGCAATGTTTTGTCGTTTGTGGATGCTGGCCATTGGGTCGTATGATGCCGCTGATGGCATAGCAGGGCTGTAAATGGGCCAGGCCTGCAACTAGATGGTTTAAACTGCTTGTTTTGGGCCAACTTTTTGTTTAAGCTTTTATGATTAATTTAAGAGGATATGAAAAGAAGGGTGGAGAGTCCAAATGTGCTTAGGAACTCTCTAGCCTTTCATCAAGCATGTATACATATAAGAAGGAAAGAGAGGAAGTACTGGAATTTCTTCTTTTCTTTTCCTTTCTTTCTTTTCTTTTCTTTTTTTTTACTTTTTTTTTGTCCTAGGTTGAAGATATATATGTTTAAAGAAAAAGCACTGAATTTCCATTTTTTACCGTGAATTTGTCCTGATCATTTTTGATTATAGTTTCATCCTAAGTTGGGTCTTGACTTATAGTTGGGACAATTCAGGCTAACGTTGTTCCTGGTCACGACTCACCATTCACGTTCGTAAGTCCAAACGATGGTCATGACACTTGTCAAATTGGAAGTGTTTTATACCATTAGAAAAAAAGGAGCCGGCTTAGAACCAACAAATTTGGTTCGATTTGTTTAAAAAAAAAAAAAGAAAGAAAACTGAGTTTGATTTGACATCAATAGAATGAATTGGCGGCCAGATTTCATTCGCCGAGATGCGCTGCCATGCAATTATGCCAGTGTCCCCACGTAAAACCAAATGGCTTCACAAAGATTGACGGAGACTGCTTCCAAAACCCAGTCGGAAAGGGTTTTGGGATTCCGATTACCATAAAAAGGCGTCAACAATTGCAAGCGTTGAAGCCCACCTCAGAACAAGGCAGGCCGGCAGCATGGTTTACTTCCGTAGCTCGGGCGTCAGAACCATTCATTTGACTATGAACAACCTGGCGGAGCGTGACTTCAAAATATTGGAAGGATAAAATAATAATTTATTAATAATTTTTTAAATAAAATATTTTATAATAAATAATAAAATAAAAATATATACAATCAAAATATTATAAAAATATTAATAATTATTTAATTTTATATATAAATAAAGATAAATAAAAAATATTATCTTATGTCATCTGCAAAATAATTTTGATTGGATAAAAATCTTGATAATTTTTCTACATTAAAAATTAAAAATAAATAAAAAATTAAAAAATAAATAATAATTATTTTTTAAAAAAAAATATTATTTTTAATAAAAAAATTAATATATAAATTAATTATATGATTTTTTTTTAACTAATGGACTCGTAATATGTATAAGATTAAAATATTAAAAAATAATATATATATAATATATAATAATAAATATTTTAAATTTTTTTAGAAGGACAGTGGCCCCTCTTACACTCCACCGCCGTAAACATCTCAGACTCTCTGATCTTTATTCGGAGGGTAGAAGATCTAATGGCTGAAAATGGCTTAGAAAAAGTTAATAAATCAACAGATTTAGCTTATTTTGTTTTCTAATTAACCCAGTGGAGAACAAATTTCGTAGTCATCACTATCTGATTGTTACCATATTCTCGTCCCATGGAGCATAAAACTAGGCTGGTCTACTGACCTAACAACATCGATGACGCATACGTTCTCATGTATGAACTGTCAACTGAAACCACACCACTTATTAGTTTTTAGTTTATATGTAACAAATAACAATAGTCTAATAATCAGATCGATGCACTCTAGGAAAGCTACATGGTATGAGTAAACAGACCTTGAAAAGCCTCTCTTTTGGAAACAAATTATATATATATATATATATATAGCAGGTGTGGGCCACAAGGCATGACTTATGTTTTTGAAGCTATTTTTTGAAAGAAAAAATAATAAAGTTTGTCATCATAGCATTAGTGACCATAATATAATTTAGTGGTAAAATTTCCACAACTTGTTCATCGTGATAACATGACCGGACGGTTGTGATTAGATTCAAACATAGGAACTATCTCCAAGGGAATTAAGCTTTTAGACAGAAGCCATTTTTGCGAAATATATATTGAATTAAACAAGACTAAGCCCCTATAGTGATGGAGAACCCAAGTCTATAATTGAATCATCAAGGTTACGAATATAAGTAACACACTGTCTAAGTAATATAAGTAATATACTATCTAAACTCTAAAGATCTTCTTTGCCTTTTCTAGGTCTTCTAGAGAAATAAAACTTCCTTGCCGGACAAGTTGACCTCTCTAGGCCGGCTCCTCTTTCCACCTCCTCCTCCTCTTCATGCAACCCTAGCCAGTGATCGATGGAGGCCGATCACCTGAGCTCCGACTCTGAGGAACCGGAGGTGGGCGTGCCTGGAGAAAGCGGTGGCTCGAGCACTCACGCCGGCCGGTCCTACGACTGCATCTTCTGCAAGAGAGGCTTCTCTAATGCCCAAGCCCTAGGAGGTCACATGAACATTCACCGGAAGGATAGAGCCAAGTCAAAACAGCCCTCCAATCAAAGCCAGTTCCCTTTCGACATCTCCAACAAGTTTGCTCCCTCGAATTCTCCGACCCCTAAGGACTACCCATCCCAGCCGATGCATGGAAGCCATGATAGAGGGTGCATGTCCACATGGCCATGGATGGCTCCAAATGAACCAGACATCGACCCTGCAAATAGGATCACTGACGAAGGTGGGCCTAGGCAGATGCCTTTGTTTGTTGAGAGGCCATCACGAGCACAAGAGGTACAGCAGCCGGGCTTTGGAGCAGTGGCAACGGAATTAGACCTTGAGCTCCGACTAGGAGTACCAGCTGAACCATCTGATCATAATGTCTCGACGGCAGGCTTCAGGGAGTTTTTGTGATGCTGCTTGCTAATTGGTTGTTAGAAAGGTATTGTTCTCTTCTCCCATTACCATCTGCTTTACAAAAGGGAAGAACATTAAGCTAAGAAAAGGCACTGGGTAGATGTTCTTTATTAGCTTCGACGCTTGTGGAATATATATGCATAGTGATAGAATTATAGTTCCTACTTACCTATATCGTTTGATGTTGCTGAAACTCTTATTTGCTTTTAGATTTCCATTATAGTTTATATATTTCTTTCTGGGATAAATTAGTTCATGTAAAATCAGATGCTCTTGTTTGTTCATCTGGAGTTAGAATTTGAGAACTAAAAAGGAAAACCAGCAAGTGTGTGAACGCAGGCATGTTTACATTTCATTTTTCCTATACCGTTTCGGTGCTAGGTATATATATGAGCAAATATTTGTTGCAACGGTGATACCACGGCAAACTTGTAACAAGCTAATCAAAAATCGAAAATTGATAAGATGGTGTGGGATATCATCACGAGAATTAGTGAAATACACGGCAATCAATGAAATGCAAACATTTTCATTGGATTGTTACAAATTTGATTTAGTATGATCACCGTTGCAACGGATATTTACTCATATATATATCAGCCTGGAAAATATGAGCAATGAGTGCATGCTTAGAATGGTCACAGTTATGAAGGCATTGAAATTAAGATAGGAGGGAGTCGTGAAACGCGAGGTGTTTCTCCCATTCTGTTGGGATACTAGTTGTTGCTACTACTAACATATCCCTGAAATCTCTTGCTATTTTTAATAAATCAATGCACCGCATGAGCACTTATTTCTGCGGCCAAGCTCTAAGCATTGCCTACTCTCTGTCCTTCATTAATTTTCTTTCCTCCTTTGCACTTGCATATGGTCATTCTTTTAGAATGTGTACAATGACGAAGTGACTCTATTCCAAGACTTTCTTCAAGCTCTAGCTTAAAGACAATCAAGTCTAGGGTCAGGGACCGAAATAGTACCGAGGTTTTGCCAAGTTGGTGCTCTACACATGGGCATCCAAATCAAGGGTCAGTTGTAGATTAGGTTAAGAGGCAGTGTACAATTGTCATCAATGGCTTTCCTTTTTTCTTTTTTAGATTTTGGTTTTGTTCGACTTCTTGAAGAAGATAATATATACCATGTGAACTTTCTCAATAAAAGGTGTAATAAGGAATCAGGATGCATAATTATTAGAAAACTGATAGTGGCAACACAGCAGAAATTGTTTAACACCACTTTGCCCTTTGATTGATCTGGAAATCTTCTACAGGTCACCTCTTGTATTGGAAAGAAATGCTTATTAAATGAATGATTCCTACCGCGTCTTTGAATGCTGTAGCTATCTATAAACAGGAGATAGGTTCATGTGCTAAGGTCATTCAGCAAGTGTGATTCTCCTGATGCAGTTAGAATCGTCAGGATAACTATTTTAATTCGCTTATCTCGTGCATGATACTTTGAAGACCTCATTTTTCAAGATGGACTTTTTTTCCTCTTAAAACCTTTTTATTTTTTTTGGAAAATGTTTCATTTTGAAGACTGAATTCTTCTTGATTCTTCAGGTTCTTATCCACTTGCATGGCTGCCCTCCTGTCAAACATCATCATTAGTGCCATTTATAAACAAGATAATGTGCGTTTTTTCAGATTAGTTTCCCGTTGTTGAACGGAAAGTTCAGTACCTCAAAATCGAATGATACTTTTTTTTTTTTTGGATAGCATTAATTTGACTTTATATGTTACAGAGTGACTGATGAAATTCAGAAGTGGATTAGTTTGCTGCCTAACTTTGAGCTTTAACAATCTTTATTGATATAATTATCAAATTTATGTACATATAGATCGTTCGTTTTATGCTGTCAAATACAACTTATATGAAGTAAAAGAGCTGTATATTTATCTGATGCCTTGTGAAGCGATGGTTGGCATCCAGTATAGCTCACCAGTATGTACAGAATAATGCTACTGCTGAAAGTAGTCCTTCGTGCTGTAGTAAGTATGATATATTTCCTATATAGAAGGAGACTCATGATAGATAAGCCAGAGCTTAATAGTTAATTCAAGTATTCAATTGCAATTATTGAGTCCAAATTCACAAGTTTACAAAGAACATTACGTAACTAACTCAG
The DNA here is from genome assembly GCF_000442705.2 of Elaeis guineensis. NCBI lineage: Eukaryota > Viridiplantae > Streptophyta > Magnoliopsida > Arecales > Arecaceae > Elaeis > Elaeis guineensis. Next base: position 130,716,050 of record NC_025997.2, on the reverse strand, counting down.
TATTTTATCTTAAAGATATCTTTTATGGTAGTCTTAAGGATCTTTTCGCCTCAGAAGTGATGCATGTTATCCCAATACGAGGCTATCAAGGAGTTCTCTATACACAGCGACAGGTGGTTTTTTGGCTGAAAGAATAGGAGCTAGAAAAGTATATTGACAATTTTTGGGATGGTGAAGCATATATAAGTTGCCATCTTGAAATTGTTTACGGTAGATCATTAGTGCGTTGCATTTCGTTCCTATATATTTCGTTTCCTAGACCACTTTAGGTGTAAGATAAAGACACTATTTCTTTTGAAAATATCCTAGGTAGGAACACTGAAGATGCCTTCAGGTTACACATGTTACTGCTGAGAAATCACAAGGCAAACCTTCCAAATCCAGGAAGCACTTGGAGCACCAAAGTAAGACTACTCCCCTTCAGAATAGGCATGTTTAGTCTTCTTAGATTGAAGGAGCTAGCTATATGTACTGGCTCTTGAAAAGATTAGCAGATAGCTAGCCTATTGTTTAGGCTCTCAATAACAGTAGCAGATTGTCTTGGAGTGTGTGTATGGAGTGAATAGTTATTTTCCAAGTAGTTTACATGTGTAATGTGATTTATGAATCTTAAAAGTCAAAATCATGACCACTCCATTATTGCATCACCATTCTTTATTTGGACCTCCAGCACAATTTCAGAACTTAGGTTTTTGTAAATAAATGATCCTTCGGAGGAAACTCTCCTCCTACATCTGTACATTTGACCAAATTACAACTAGATCTATAACGATCACACGGGCTGCAAATGGTTAGAACATATATGGCAGGTATTCGTCTCTTGGAGTAGATCGGAGTTGTGCAACGTGTACATACCGGGCCAAGCCTTGTTCTGTCTTTCTTTATGATGTGCAGGGTGCACAATGTAGCAGGTGTTTAGGATTGATTTTAGGAATCATTGGATGGCACCTTGTCCAGATGTCAAATCACCACAATCCCTTTGTTTCATCCATCTGCAAGGATCTTAAAGCAATTAGTGCATGATTCAATGGTTGATATCGTGAAAGAAGGTGAATCATTTACTATTCCAGATCCATAGTCAATATGCAAGGTAGGACTGGACTTGGTCAAGGCCGAATCAAGCTCACATCATGCGTTTCTTAACGGGTCAGACTGGACTCAAGTTGGACTTGGGTCTTCTACGTAGTTCACCAAATCTATGGGTACCAGTTTGGCCCAAACTCGTTCTGATCAGGTGCGGCCCAAGCAATAAAAATAAGAGCGTAATGTCAGCTTTTAAAGCTGTGAAATTCCAATTGCACCGCGCGTAGTGCGGAAGCCTCAACCACCTCCCCCATCCCCTTCCCCACCGTACATGATCCAATCATCGCGCGCGGTGTGCGTGTTCTGCACCGCGCGCAGTGCACAAAGAATTGCTCTTTAAAACTAGGCCAGGGCCATTGACTGCACCGTGCTGCTTGGATTGTTTTTTTTATTTTCTGAAGCATGCCAAAATTTCTTAGAATTACAAAACAACCAGGCCAAGTTGAAGCCATTATTATACAGAGTAGAATCCTTCTTAAGTTATAATGTAACTTAACGTGAAAGCAGCTCATATCATATTGTAACATCAAGGCATTGTCTAGTAATTTGTTAATGTTACTTCACCATTGGAGCGGGCTAACTGGTGAGATTGAGTGATTACCACATGGTGCTAGCGTCTCATTCACTATTCATCTGATTTCACGCTTGACGAAAAATGAAACCATGATGTTACCCCATCAATGCATGGATGAATTATAGGGATACTTGGTTCATAACCGAAATTGAAATAGAAATAAGAATCGAGATAGACTGGAATAGGAATTGGAGCGATCAAATCTCTCAAAGTATTTTGTTCATGATCGGAGTTGGAATCGAAATGAAAATTTGAATCTATAGGAGAAATTAGGGATTGAGTCTTAAATAAATTGGATCATTTTCTTTTCATCTCAGAATAATCGAAATGGGACTCTCTCCAATCAAATTGCTGGAATGGGAGTCATCGTTTGAATTCTCATTTCAAACCTCAATTCCTCCCAACCAAGTACTGTCTAGATGTATTTGAGTCCAATGGGTACATAATAATCATTATTTCATCCAAAAGATAGTTTTGCTAGAAAGAGGAGGGCACCAATATGAGGGAGAAAGATGGCCTTGTGTCCAATTTATGAATCAATTGGAAGGGCAAATTTTTTCGCCAACAAAAACTTCTCTTATCTCTAATAACTCTAATATGGATCTAAAACATGCCGAATTTTTTTTTTTTGAGATGAAAAATCAATATATGAGTTTTAGAGCTGTCAATTTCAGTTGGACCCATCAGGTTGGCCCGCCCTGCCATATAAATGGAGTGGGTTAGGTTTATATTTTAGCAACCCATTTAAAAGCGGATCAAATGATCCATCCCATTTGGATTAGCGGGTCGGGACAGATTGGCCTACCTATTTTATTTAATTAAAAAAAATTTATCAAATCTCCTTGAGGCCTTGATCCTTGTCCAGTTATCCCCTTGACCCTTTTTTGAGAAAGAGAGGAGAGATCGAGAGAGCTCTCCGACCCCGGCACCCGCATCGCTACCCCTGGCCCCTCCTCCTCAGACGACCTCCTGACCCCCATCCTAGTCCACCTCTCTGTCGTTGCCCTCAATGTTGCCATGGTCAAGATCCAGTTGGCCTTCTGTGGCCACTTGGTCTGATGCTCCCCAACTCCAGCACTCGATCGCCGCCCGCATCGCGGCCCCCGATTCCCTCCTCCTCTGGCGACCTCCCGACCCCCATCCCCGTCCACTTCTCTGTTGCTGTCTTTAACGCCGCCGCTGTCAAAATCCAGTTAGCCCTCTACGGCCATTTGGTTCGATCTCTGATCGATAATATCCATGCTGTTGACGCAAAGGTCGGGTGGATCGAATGGTTGATCCAGTGGCCGGAGATGGTGGATGTCATCCAACGGGATGAATGGGAGTAGCTCCAGGTGAGCGAGGGCCTCATGGGCCATGGCGCTCCTCCTCCGATTGGACCCAGTGCTCGGGTACTATCCGATCGTGAGGGAGCTATGGAGATCTGTTAGCTATCGGATTGTGGGACTTTAGGAGATCCTGGATCTGATCTTGGGGCTGTCAGCCGTCGGTGGGGAAGAATTTTTGATGAGTTTGAAAGAGATCATGGAGGAGATGTGGAGAAGAGAGAAAAATATTATTTTTTTTTTAAAGAAAAAAAATTTTGATGGGTTGAACAGTTTAATCTGTAGTTCATGATGAATTAGATCGGATTGTAATTTTTTTAATCTATCAGTTAAATGGATCAATCTATCTCATTTTATATAAAGATGGGTCGAAATGGCCGGACGGAACGACATAGATCGGTTTGTTTTGACAGCTCTAATGAGTTTCCGTTCATGCACCTCACAAGTGATCATATTTTAAGGCGTGCACGTGCCAACAAGCATAGGTGGGAAAGAGTAAGAGGACGGAGGGGCCTAGGGTGGCGGGCAGGTGCGCTGCGAGTTCCGTGGGAATTAAAGTATAAAACCCCTCGCAGGTGCGTCGATTCCACCTGCCGTGTCTCCCATTCACTGCCTCGAGAATTTCTTTCCACCCTCTGCTTGCGGAGACGCCACTTTTTTTTACTGCCCACCCTGCAACAAAAGATGTACGTCCTCCTGCTTCCATTCGATCAGTGAAGGTAGGTGCTTGCGTTTCTGCTTTCTAGGAAGAATACCACTTGGTCCACCTTGAAGGTCAGAGTACGATAACTAGGGATTCTTTTTTTTTTTTCTGGTAGAAAGGAATGGTGGAAGCATTAGCTTTTATGTAAGTTGAGATTAAAACCTCTCTTAGTGCCGGCAGTGAGAAGATAGGTGTCTCATCAGTAGACTAAAGATCCTTTGGCAGGTTCACGTTGTCACTATACATTAGACAACCGCATGTAGCTGCACGGTGGAAGAGGATTCTTTTATGCACCTGTTGTCCTGAACAATTGCCTTTTTCTTTCCCCGACTCTCATTTAATATATCTTGTCTGAGCCCTCTTTATTTGGATGGCAGTACTTGCATAGATTCTTGCACAGATTCTCCAACAAAAGGTCTCTAATTTTAATAAAATCATCGAAATCCACTGGCAGAAAATTGATAAAAAGTAGAGAAGGTAATACTATTCGTTATGGAAAGCAACTGCTCCTCTGAGATTAATCTTATCCCTAAGTTACTCCTCCAATTTCCAATCTCTTTCCAATTTTATCGGAACTTTGGAGCTTTAAATTAAACCCATCCGAAGACTTTATTGCCCATATCCAAATAGACTCTTAATTTTATAATATTTTAATAACAGTACTAATTCCTCCATCTCTTTGGCAGTGTTTAGTTGCGGGATGGTGAAAATAAGTTGGCTAAATTGAAGTAAGTTTACAATGAATATTTGAAGAGAAATCAAAGTAAACATTCCCCTCCTGAAGTAGATTTATTCAAATTTATCCGATTAATTAGGCAGAAAGTATTGACTGCATCTATATTCATATAAAATATTTATAAAATTTATCTCGTTATTTGACTCTAACAAAATTATATCAGCCTAGTGAGAAATTATTTCAAACGCAATGTAAAAAATCTTCAAAATCCTTCGGTAAAAAAAATCTATGTTTTAAACTTAAACCATTGTCATCTTTGCACCCCAGTGTATTATATTCATAATCGCCCATGAAACCAGGGCATACACATCAATCCAACCTACCAACTCAACTGGCATTTCAACAGGGAATGTCCCAAAGATAGGCTTGGCGTGCCCGAGCCAGTTTTCTGAATAAAATATGTAAGGAACATTGTATGGAGTACAGAAACCCCAAGGTTGGTTGGCCCTCCTTACACGTACAACAAGAGATACAATTTTGAGAAGAACCAATAAAATCCCAAAGAATCGAAGTACACGTTGCAGGCTTTCCACAAAGCCTTCTTAGTTTTGTACTTACAGACCGAGTCACGAGCCACGAATATCTAGCCCCGCCAAAACAAAATATGATGGGTCATTCACCACCTTTATAGATTTGCCATTCTGGAGACCTTTACCAACCCAACAAGCTGGTGCCATATATTATATTCTCTGAATATATATATATATATATATATATATATATATATATATATATATATATATATATATATATATATATATATATATATATATATATATCATGTTTGATTGCAGTAATAAATAATTCAATGCAATAATAAGCACCGTGGATGCACTGGTCGATCAGCGTCCTTCGATATATAAATTACGAAAGGAAAACTGCAAATAATAGAACAAAAAATAAAAAATATTGTTGCGGCCAATCGCCTCGTCGTCCGATCGCCGAAGAGCGTGCACCTGCAAAAGGAAGTCCGCACTGACCGGAGGCGGCTCCGGCGGGGACCCTCCGACGGTCAAGTCAGAGAGGTGACTGGGCAACAGTGAAATGCAGACAGAGAGCTCTGAGAAAGAGAGAGGGAGAGAGAGAGAGGAGCGAGCCTGCGTATGTGGGAGAGACGGGCGGATCGACCCCTTGCACTGTTGCCTTCTCCGGTATATATAGTGGAGCACGGTATGGCGCCGTCATTAATGGCGCGGACAAGTGAGGAACTGTCAACTCACTGTAGACTGTCAGAGCCGCCGTGAAAACGTCATGTCGCCGTGTAGCCGTCTAATCGCCAGGGTTGACCCGGCCCCGGGCGGGACAATGCCCCTAGGTAATTGTGCCGCATGTCCGTGTCAGGGCTGACAACGTCTGGCGACCGTACGGTGGTTGGTGGAGTCAGCCGACCCCAGGTCGATGGCCAGCAGAGTGGCGTCGGACTCCTCCGTCGGTCGGCGAGCTTCATGTGGGTCGGCTACCAGACCTCTGGGTTTAGTCGGTCGGGAATGGACCGTGGAATGGCCGTAGTTAGCCGCTGATGGCGTCCGTCGGCCTGTCGCCCGACCGACGATCGGCCAGTCAGAGTCGTCCGTCGGGCCGTTGGTTAGTCGGTCGGGCTTAGTCGGTCGGGAATGGACCGTGGAATGGCCGTAGTTAGCCGCTGATGGCGTCCGTCGGCCTGTCGCCCGACCGACGATCGTCCAGTCAGAGTCGTCCGTCGGGCCGTTGGTTAGTCGGTCGGGCTTAGTCGGTCGGGCCGCCAGCCGGTCGGGCCCTCCGATAGTCGGTCGGTCGGTGGGTATCCCCCAACAGTTGCCCCCCTCCACTCCTAAGTCGGGTGGAGAGCTGGCCGATGCCTTCATTCGGGTAGCAAGACCGGACGACTGGGAGTGGATTTGTCGCATGTGCAGATCCGACCGTACCGTCGGCTGATCCGTTGTCAGACACCTCACGAATCCCAAGTGATCCGAACGTCTAGTCGATGCCAGAAGTCGCGCCGGCGTCAGGTGTCAGACGCCACGTCTTGTCGTCGTCAGTCGTCACGTTGGTGTCAGAAGATCGGGCGCCGGACGATACGGCGTCAGTCGATCGGATATTCGGCGCCGATCGCGGGCGAGGCGTCCCATCGGGAACGCGGACCGGCGCGGGCGGCCGACTGCGGAGCCAACCCCCGCGCGCCGCATGTCATGGTGGTTGGCCGGCGTCCGCCCCGGCATTTAATGAGGGCGGTGCGGGCGTCCCGGGACGAAGCGCGCCGAATCCTCAGCCAACCGGCGGGCGCCACGCGTCGCGCATCTGGAGGTCTTTGGTTGGCGCGGGAGCATCTCGGCCGTCGGTCGGCCCTATATATATAGGACCTCCCGGACCCAGGACCCACACTCGCCATTTGCTGGGGGAAACTCTGTCCGGGCGATTTCTCGGTCGTCGCGGGCAGAGCTCTTCTCCACTTCCGGAGGGTCCATCGGGTTCGTGGTCCCCTCTTCTCCTTCTTCTTCCCTTTCTGCTCTTTTGGTTCCTGCATAATGACCAGGAAACCGACCCAGGGAGCTCGGTCGGGGAACCCGACCGACGACTCTCGATCGGCTCCGGAAGATGAGGCTTCCTCGCTTTCGGGGCCGAATGTCGATCAGCTTCGGGAGCACTATCGCATCCCGGAGCAGTTTCGGCTCTCCGCTCCAGGGGCCGGCGGTCGGGTCAACAACCCTCCGCCTGGCGACCTGGCGCTATATGTCGAAGACCTTCGCGCGGGTCTTCGGCTCCCGATTCTGGAGTTCGTCCGGAATCTGCTTGATTACTACGGACTCTGTCCGGCGCAGCTGGCGCCGAACTCTGTTCGTCTGATAATCTCCTTCGCGTTGTTGTGTCAGCTTTTGCCGACCAACCCTCGCGTTTCCCTCTTCCGGGCATTTTTTGTGCTCCGACCCCACCCTAAGGCCCGAGGGTGGTGGCTCTTCAACCCCCGGAAGGGTCTTGCTTTCATAACCGGTCTTCCATCGTCCATTCATGGATGGAAGAACCAGTTCTTTTTCGTTTCTTCTTCTTCTTCTTGGGGCTTTCCTTCCCGCTGGGGTGTACCCCGAACTGAGGCCAACGACAACAGTCGGGTCGATGCGGACGACCGGGAGGACTTCCACCGACTCAAAGACATGTCGGTCCCGAAGCAGAGGGAGCTTGTTACCGAGCAAGCTCTCTATGATGCCGGCCTGAGTCTGGTCCCCCGAATAGGTATCGCCCGATCCCCCAGCTTTTCTTTTTGTTCGGCTTTAGGGTAGTTCTGGTCCGGCCTTTGACACTGGTCGGTTTTGCAGGGACACCGCCGAGGATGAGGCCGACCGATGCCGAGATTCGTCAGTTTGCCGCCGCGAGGAAGAGGCCAGCGTCGGGGGCTGGCCCTTCGCGCCCTTCCAAGAGACCAACCCTAGTCCCGCCGACCGTGGAAGCGTCGGCGACCGAGGGGTCGGAGCCGATCATAGCCCTCGTGGCTCCGACTGTCCAAGTCGAAGAGAGGCCGACCGAGGAAGTGGCCGAAGGAGTGTCGGCGGCTTCGCCGCCGCGGGTGGAGCCGGATGACGTTCGGGAAGCCGAACATCGTCCGGAGGCGTCCGCTGGCGCAACGGGGGGCGCCGGGTCGAACTCCAGCGTCCCATCGCTGCCAGCCCCATCGGTCGGGGCAGCTGATCGGGGGAAAGCCCCGATGGAGCCCTCGGAGGAGGAGAGATCAATGCCCCCCAGCGCATACTACCCTGAGGGTGCATCGGCCTTGGCCGACCACAACCTTGCGAGGAGGTTGTGCCAGGGGATCCTCCTCCCTACCGACGTGCAGTCGTTGCGGTCTCGGTAGGTGACCGAGATGCTGTCGCGGTTCTACCCGACAATGGTGGAGGTAAGCTTCGCGTCACCTTTTTTCTTAGAAGAATTTTTGCTTGCCACATAATTCTGACGAAGTTTTTTTCCGTCGGCAGCTGATCTTCACCATGTCCGAGTTGGAGGCCGGATACCGAAGGTTCGGCGACGTTCGGGCAGCCTTTAAAGAAAGGTCGGCGGCGGCCGAGGCCGAAAGAGCGAGGCTGGTCGACCAACTGCAGGAGTCGGCCGACCGGGAGGCCAAGTTGACGGACGAGGTCTCCCGGCTTATGGCTGAACTGAAGTCGGCCAAGAAGGAGGCCAAGCACAAAGGTCGGGCCGTGCGTCGTCTTCGACGCGAACGGGACGGTGCCACCTCCGAACTCCAAGGGGAACGCGAGCAACTTCGGGTCAGCCTGGGGAAGCTCGCGGAAGCCGAAGAGGAGTTGTCCATCGCCCAGATCGACGTCGAAATTGCTAGGGTCGAGGCGGAGTTGGCGAGGGAGGAGCTGGCCCACACTGAGGACGAGGCACGGTCGGCGAGGGAGTCGGCCGATCGTGCGGTTGAGGACTTCCGGGCCTCCGACCGGTACAAGGAGGAGATGCTCGAGTCGGGTTTCGCCTCCTACCGGGTCGGGTTTGAGGACGGTCGGGATGCCGTCCATGCCTTGTACCCGGAGGTGGACGTCAGCCGAGTCGTCCCGCTACTCGCCGAAGAGGAGGGAGCCGAAGAGGAAGCCGACCAGCTGTCGGGAGGCGTCATCCCAGCGGAGGAAGCCGTCCTGGAGCAGGAGCCGACCGAAGGTCCCTTGCCGACTGAAGGACATCCTTCTGCCGTTGACCCAGCGCCGCTCACGGTCGAGACGCCGATCCTTCCCGATCCTCCGTCGGTCGAAGAGATCAACCAGGACGAATGATCGGTCCAGCCGACCGTCTTCTTTTTGTTTCTTTTTGAAAATACGTGTAATCGGGCTTCGGCCCGACTTTGTAATTTCCTTCGATCAATGAATGAAATTGTCTTTTCTTGTGTCTTTTGTTTGAAATGTCTCTTATTGCTGTAATGTCGAACCCTAGTTACCAACTTAGAGAAGTCGCCAACTCGGGTAAGTCGGTAGGACTTAACCGACTTGCACAGCTCCGAAGTAGCTTGTGTCCCGACTTTAGGTCGGCTTTCAATAGTTGAAGTCGCCGGTCGGGCGCATCTGTTAAGTCGGGAGCCGACCAAACCTGGTAAAGGTTCGGTAGTCGGACTTCCGTAGATGCGTTCAGTCGAACATCGACCGGCGCAGTGTCGGGGGAGCGATAGTAAGTCGGATCCCCAAGCTCTTGCGTCGGGTTCTGTGTCGTCCGACATATGGTAGCAAGCCGGATGTCGTTCGACCGACCGTCAATCGGTCGGGAAGCTGTGGGTGCGACTAAGGTCGCGTTGTGTGAAAACGGTGGTAAGCCGAATATCCCTCGACCGGCCGCAGCCTGGTCGGAAGTCGCGACAACAATCGCGTGGGCTGTCGACTCCCGTAGGTGCATCGGTCCTGGTAAGGGGCCGATGGATCGTTGAACGTCGAAGGAGTATCGACTCCCGTAGGTGCATCGGTCCTGGTAAGGGGCCGATGGATCGTTGAACGTCGAAGGAGTATCGACTCCCGTAGGTGCATCGGTCCTGGTAAGGGGCCGATGGATCGTTGAACGTCGAAGGAGTATCGACTCCCGTAGGTGCATCGGTCCTGGTAAGGGGCCGATGGATCGTTGAACGTCGAAGGAGTATCGACTCCCGTAGGTGCATCGGTCCTGGTAAGGGGCCGATGGATCGTTGAACGTCGAAGGAGTATCGACTCCCGTAGGTGCATTGGTTCTGGTAAGGGGCCGATGGATCGTTGAACGTCGAAGGATCAGGACTCCGAAATTTAAAACTGAACTTGTATTCCAACCACAAAATTCACTGGTAATACAGCTTCAAGTTGTCGGCGTTCCAAGTCCGGGGAATGGGCTTCCCCTCAAGGGTCTCCAGCCGGTAGGCCCTCGGCCCGAAGGTGTCAGCAACCTTGTAGGGTCCTTCCCAGTTGGGAGCCAACTTCCCTTGGTCCAAGGGCTTCGACACTTCCGCCTTCCTTAAGACTAGGTCGCCAGGCCTGAAGAGCTTTGGTCTGACCTTAGCGTTGTAGTACCGGGCGACCCTCTGTCGATATGAGGCCATTCGGATTTGAGCCTTATTTCGCAGTTCGGGGAGAAGGTCTAGGTCGGCCCTCCGGCTTTCGGAGTTGTCCGGCTCGTGGTACTGCTCGACCCTTGAAGACGGCAGGCCAATCTCGAGCGGGATCATAGCCTCTGTCCCGTAGGCCAAACTGAACGGCGACTCCCCGGTCGGGACACGGGGGGTCGTTCGGTAAGCCCATAGGACGGAGCCCAGCTCGTCGACCCAGAGACCTTTGGCTTCGTTCAGTCGGGTCTTGAGTCCATGGAGCAGGGTTCGGTTCGTCACCTCAACCTCACCGTTGGACTGTGGGTGCCCGACTGAAGTTAGTCGATGGCGGATGTGGAACCTGGCGCAGAAGTCCTTGAAGTCTTGGTTGTCGAATTGCCGTCCGTTGTCGGTGATGATGGTGCGCGGCAATCCGAACCTGAAGATGATGGACTTTTGGATGAAGTCCTCCATCTTCCGCTCGGTGATCTGCGCCAAGGGCTCGGCCTCGACCCACTTCGTGAAGTAGTCGATGGCGACAATGATGAACTTCCTCTGGCCTGACGCCGGTGGGAAGGGGCCGAGAATATCGACTCCCCACTGAGCGAAGGGCCATGGAGCGACAATGGGAGTGATTTGGCTGGCCGGTTGGTGCTGAATATTGGCATACTTCTGGCATGGCTCGCACCTTCGGACCAACTCTGCCGCATCCTTCCTCATGGTCGGCCAGTAGTAGCCCTGTCGCAAGACCTTGAAGGCTAAGGACTTGCCCCCCAAGTGATTCCCACAAATTCCTTCGTGAACCTCTCGGAGAGCGTAGTCAGCGTCGGTCGGTCCCAAGCACCTGAGCAGAGGGAGGGAGAACGACCTCTTGTAGAGTCGGCCGTCCATGATCACATATTGCGACGCCGACCATCGGAGTCGCTTGGCCTCCGCGGGATCTTCGGGACTGGTCCCGTCGGACAGGTACTGGACGATCGGGTCCATCCAACTTGGTTCAGACGTTAGCTGCTGTACTTCTTCGACCCGATCGATGCTCGGCTGTTGGAGGTTTTCGACAAACGTCCGACCCAAAGAATCATAGGCCGACGTTGCCAATCTGGAGAGAGCATCGGCACGGGCGTTCTCCGTCCTGGGGATGTGGGAGATCTCGAAATGCTCGAGGCGGGCCACGAGATCCTTTACCTTCTGAAGATACTTGATCATGGTCGGATCTCGCACCTCGAAGTCGCCCTTGACCTGCCCCACGATCAGCTGAGAGTCGGAGAATGCCCGGAGGCTGTCGACGCCCAGTTCCTTCGCCATCCTCAAGCCCGCGAGGAGTGCCTCGTATTCGGCTTGATTGTTGGAGGCCTTGAAGTCGAACCGGAGGGCGTATTCGGTGACTACCCCATCCGAATTCGTGAGCAGGAGCCCGGCCCCGCTTCCCTGAGCGTTGGAGGCTCCGTCGATGTGGAGTACCCAGGTGGAGATCGGTCTGGCTCAGAGACCGAATCTCGTCCCGGGCCTTCAGCTCCCGACCTTCGGTCGGTCGTCGGGCATTCGCGATGAAGTCGGCCAAGACCTGAGCCTTCAAGGCAGGCCTCGGTCGGTACTGAATGTCGAACTCGCTAAGCTTCATCGCCCACTTAGCGAGTCGTCCAGATGTGTCGGGTCGGCGCAGTACGGCCCTCAGGGGCTGGTTGGTGAGTACCACGATGGCGTGGGCCTGGAAGTATGGTCGGAGCCGTTGCGCGGAGACGGTCAGGGCGAAAACCATCTTTTCCGTCTCCGAGTATCTGGCTTCGGCGCCGTGGAGCACTTTGCTGGTGTAGTAGATGGGCTGATGGGTTCGGCACTCGTTTTCCCGAACGAGCACCGAACTAATCGCCTCGAGAGACGTGGCCAAATAGAGATACAAGGTCTCCCCGACCTGCGGCTTCACGAGCAGCGGCGGGGAAGCCAAGTACCTTTTCAGGTCTTCAAAGGCCTGTTCGCACTCATCCGACCAAGAGAAACCGTTCGCCTGGCGCAGGGTCTTGAAGAACGGGAGGCACCTTTCAGCTGATCGGGAAATGAATCGGCTAAGAGCGACGATTCTTCCGTTCAGCTGTTGGACCTCCTTCTTGGCGTTCGGATGACGCATGTCGAGGATTGCCTTTATCTTCTCAGGGTTGGCCTCGATCCCTCTCTGAGAAACGAGGAATCCGAGGAACTTCCCTGAGGTCACCCCGAAAGCGCATTTGGTCGGGTTGAGCTTCATTCGGTGTCGTCGAAGGGTGCGGAAGGTCTCCTCGAGATCTTGAACATGGTCCGGGATCTGCGTGCTCTTTACCAGCATGTCGTCCACGTATACCTCCATGTTACGCCCGATCTGGTCTTTGAAGACCTTATTGACGAGTCGCTGGTAGGTGGCGCCGGCATTCTTCAATCCAAAGGGCATCACCCGATAACAGTAGAGGCCCTTGGGGGTCACGAACGCGGTGTGCTCCTCGTCTTCAGGCGCCATCCGGATCTGATTGTACCCGGCGAAGGCGTCCATGAAGCTGAGCAGTCGAAATCCGGACGTCGCATCCACCAGCTGGTCGATCTTCGGGAGTGGAAAGCTATCCTTCGGGCATGCTCGGTTGAGGTCGGTATAGTCGATGCAGATCCTCCATTTTCCGTTGGCTTTCTTGACCATGACGACATTGGCGAGCCAATCGGGATACGTGGATTCCCGAATGAAGCCTGCTTCGAGCAGCTTGTCCACTTCTTCGTCAATGGCCTTCTGCCTTTCTGGGGCGAAGGACCTTTTCTTCTGCCTCACCGGCTTCATTGTCGGGTCGATGTTGAGTCGGTGAGTAATTGTTTCTGGAGGGATGCCCGACATATCTGCTGCCGACCATGCGAATATGTCGGCGTTGGCCGTCAGCAGCTCCGCCAGTCGGTGGCGTTCGGTGTCGGGCAATTGAGACCCGACCCAAACTTTTCTGTCGGGATTTTCTCCTATCGGGATCGCCTCGAGCTGCTCGGCCGGCGAACCCCGCTCTTCCTCCTCCCGTTGATCCAGTTTGTCGATTGTCAGGGGATCCTTTGTCTCGTCGCTTTGGACGGAGATTTGGAAGCATCGTCGGGCGAGCTGTTGATCTCCGCGCATCTCCCCGACTCCATTTTTGGTCGGGAATCGAACAAGGAGATGGTACGTCGAGACGATCGCCCTGAGGGCGTTCAATCCGGGTCGCCCGAGTATGGCGTTGTAGGCCGAAGGAACTTGGACGACCGCGAAAATGAGGGAGACTGTGCTTTGCCGTGGTTCGGTACCGACCGTCACGGGCAGGGTGATTTCTCCTTCTGTCGTGACGGTGTCTCCGGCAAAGCCGATCAAGGGCGTGGAGACCCTACTAAGTCGATCAGTCGGTAGTCGCATTCGGGAGAAGGTCGAGTAAAACAAAACATTTGTCGAACTTCCATTATCAACAAAAATTCGTTTTACATCATAATTGGCTATTGTCGCCGACACAACAACAGCGTCGTCGTGGGGAGTCTGGATGCCCCGAACGTCGTCTTCTGAGAAGGTAATCACGTCGTCCGGGCGCGGCTTTTTCGTCGGCTCCCCCCCTGTAGACGTCCCCGATCCCAGCCGCTTGGAGATCATGTTGATGACTCCAGCCGTCGGCTGGTTAGTCGGCGCCTCTTCAGTCGGCTGGGGGCGTCGATCGGCAGTCGGTCGGGTCGGCGGACCCTTTCGAAATTTGCCGAGATACCCCCGGCGGATGAGATTTTCGATCTCATCCTTCAACTGGATGCATCGCTCGGTGTCGTGGCCGTGGCTCCGATGGAACCGGCAGTACTTCCGATGGTCGAGGCCCTTTGCCTTCAGAGGCGGAGGCCGTCGCAGGTATTCTTCCCCTTCGATCTCCATCAAGATCTGCGCACGGGGAGCGGAGAGAGGAGTGTAGGAGTCATACCTGGGACGCAACCGGCCTCGGAGTCTGTCGGCGGGGTGATTTTTGGATCTGTCGGGGTGGAGAAAGCCGACTATTGGCCGGGGGCCTGCTTGGTTCGGCGGGCTCCCGACCTTTTCTTCGCTTCTCCTTCGGACCTCTGGGCTCGACCAAGCGTCGGTCGGACGCTCCTTCGTCCGCGCGCATATACTTGTATGCGCGCTCCAGTAGCTCGGCGTATGTTCGGGGGAGGGTCTTGTCCAGAGAATAAGTAAATCGGGACGACCTCAGGCCCCGCTTCATGGCTGAAACCGCCATGTCTTCGTTGAGGTCCCGGACCTCGAGCGTGGCCGCGTTGAATCGCGCCACGAAGTGTCGA